>NC_136978.1:42153063-42373063 GCF_032717465.1 Coenobita brevimanus
ACTGCTGTAAGCAGCAGCTTTTGGATCCAGGGATGCTGTTGCTTTATGGTAGGGCTCTCGGCCAACAGCCGGTGGCTCATCATTGTACTGGGACACTCTGCTTTCCTACACGGTGTTGCTATCCCTTCCTGGGTAGGGTAGGGTAGGGAGTGCATGCTTGGAGCTTGATCCCTGCCTAGTCGTTGGCCGGGTCTCTGGACTGCGGGATCCTCCCACACGATTTTTTTTTTTTTTTTGAGCGGTTATGCTAAGCCTTTTCCTTCCCACGCAGAATTATGGAAATTGTTTCCCGTTCCCTCGCCCTTGGTTTGCCGATTTTTGACACTTATGACGACCCCAGCTCCTCTTCCTGATACTTCTCTGGCTCTTTCGACTACATTCCAACATCTACCTTCCTCTATCGTTTCATCCAGATTCACTACGCCAACTCCCGCCTTACAGTCCTTACATCTACAACTCTGTCCACCTGTTCATTCTCTATGGCAGGTATTGAACCTTATTTACCTCCGCCCCCTCCTCCATCTACCCTTCGTGCTTCTTCAGCTTCCTTGTCCCATTCTCATGCTTCTTCCCGACTCACTGACCCTGTCTTGACCACATCCCTTTCGGACCCTAGACCTAGTCTCAATATTTTACCATCACTGCTCAAACAGATGAACTCTCCTTTCACTTCTCACTGAAATAACACGTAGGCTCGAAAATTACGTTCTCTGTACGACCCAATGGCTCTCGTCTCCTTAAGGTAAAAAAATGCAGCTCAAGCAGGAAAAGTTACATATTTAACTGACCTTTCGGGTAATCCAATATCACTCTCTCCAGATGCACAATTGATTTCAGCCACAGGCACTGTCTGTCTCTCCTCTTTTTTGCCTATTGGTAATAGAAATTTCTCTGACTGCTCTGAAGAAATTCGAGTCACTCACTCTGGACAATGCCACCAAATTCTGTTCTTTTACTACTATACTATCTTTCTCCGAGGACGTCACTAACAACCAGCCAACATTGCCAAGACTATACTTTCATCTCGAGATATTCCCTCCTCCATTATCATCAAAGGTACAGTCCTCCCTGGGGCACTTCCTGCTGGCGTTTCGGTCATTCAGCCAAATACTGCAGATCACAGGCTGTCTGCCCCAACAGTTCACAGGCTGAACACTCTGCATCAACATGTAAATCTTCCTTTCATCTCTGCCCATACTGTGGCAGGCATTATACAACCTCCTACAGAAAATTTTCTATTTATATTTTTTAGGCTGAAGTGTCCCATATTCGCTGGAAAACAGAGTGTACACTCAGAGATGCCTGTCGACAAGCACGTCGCTTGGGTCACTCCCCTAGCATCTTATAAACACGCGTGGCCCAACCTACTCCTGTCTCACAGATCTCCAGCTCATTCATTGTCTCCACTTCTGTACCTCTCTCCAATTCTTTCACTGCTCTTGCCTCTCCTTCTGACTCCTCTTCGTTTTTTCCCTCTCCTGTTAATTCTGCTACATCTAAACTACCTCTTTCCCACTCCGTAGGTTCCGATTCTTCTCCTCCTTCACCTTCTGCTCCCCGAACTAGTAGATGAAAACGTGTCTTTGTGTCTTCTCCATCTTATAATCCTGGTTTCTCTCTCCCTCCCTCTACTGCCCAGCCTATCCAATGTTACCCTTCGTCCAAACAACAATGCCATAATGCCGTGTCGCAAGTTCCCACTCCACCTTCGTCTAATCCTATGGAGGCAGAATCCCTGCAAAGTATTCTAAATTTCCTTCACCATACCTCCTCCTTGCCTACCCTTGTTACTGCAGAAATACATCCACCCTCCCTCCCCAATCCTTCCTACTCCCATTCCTCCTACCTATCCTTAGCCTCCCCCACCCATTCTTTCTACTTCTCCTACACCTCCTCCTCCCTTCTCTTCTGTTTCCCTCTTCCCCTATCTTGCCACTTGCCTCCTCTGTGATCATTACACACTCCCTATCTTCGCCAGTCTCTTCCATTCTTCATCTACCTATGCCACCTGAATACTCTCTCCTCAGTGCCATAAAACAATCTCTGAGCTCCTCCCACATTTGATTCCACTGTCATGGCACTTCTCCAGTGGAATGTTAGAGGCTTCGGTACGTATTGCATGGACCTTTGCTTTCTTATTTTCTCGCATAATCCTCTTCTTATCTCCCTTCAGGAAACTTTTCATCATATTTCTTCAAACTTCCCTAGTTCCTATTCCTGGCTCTTCTTCTTCTTGAATTCCCTCCTTCATATGACATTGCCTTCATCCTCAGTAATGCCTCCTTTGAAACTCTTTGTTTCTTTTGCTATCCCTCATACTTCTGCCCGTGTCTTTCACCATTAGTAGATCATTGTTAGCTTTTTCAATTTCTTTCCTTCTGTTCCTCTTGATTTTCCTAACTTTGCCTCGCTCCTTCATTCCCTTCCTCCTCCGAGTTTTCTGATTGGTGGCTTCAGTTGCTCGCATTCCCTGTGGGGCGTCTCTGTGATCACAATTAGAGGAGGCTTATTAGAAGTTTTTTTTTTTTTTATTTCCTCAAAGTCTTCTTATCCTTAACACTTGCACCCCTACTGGGATGACCTCCGTACACATTCCCTCTCTTGTTTGGATCTGTCTCTTTGCTCACCTTCGATTTCTCTCAGTTTTCATTTTTCTCTATTAGAAGACTATCTTTTTAGTGATCACTTCCCCATCAGACTCTTCTTTGCCTCTTACTGTCTTCTTCCTCGTCCCCCCCTGATGGCAGTGTTACATTGCTGACTGGGAGTTATTTTCTTCCCTTACAGTGCCCTCTCTTCTTCCTTCCTCTTGTTCGTCTCCACAAGATATGTTGTCCTTCTTCCTTGTCCTGGTTTTCAGTGCTGCTTCCACCGCCATTCCACGTGATACACGACTGTCTACTGCCAAAAGTGTTCCTTGGTGGACTCCTACTTGTTCGCAAGCCCTACGTGTGAAACGTGCCACCTGGGAATGTTTTTGTCATAAACGATCAACGCCTGATGAGATTCGTTTGCTGTGACCATTGGCAGTCATCGTGGAACCTGCAAACTTCATATTGTTAAACCCTCTGTTCTTTCCTGGTGCATATCAGCCCAACCCAATCGTCGATGGGAGGCTATCCTTGCTCGTATATATCCGCTTGGGCCATACCTGCCCCACTCATGGTCATTTAACCCTACACCATCACCCCTGGTGAAGACTTTGTTTTGCGGTACACATTGTGCCTGTGCCGGCGAACGCGCAGGCATACGGCTCCATCAGTTCGATGCTAGTTGTCTCCTACCCGTGTGAGTTGTATTTGTCCAGCTCCATTCATTACCGTCTATTTCTAGTGCTAAAGTGCAACATATTGACCAAGGGTGGTGTTGCTGTTAGATAATTATACATATGCTTGTTACACAATAGTTTCTTCATTTTTTTTCCAGGATTAAACAATATTTTTCAGGTGTGAAAGAGACAATAAGTGATCAATATGGCGTCCCGTAAGAAGAGGTTTAGATTAGACGACACAAAAGAGAGAGAGGAATACTTTTTTTTTTTTTCCCCCTTAGCTTTTACACATTTTACAGTTTTTTTTTCTATTTTTCAAATTTTCAAAATTTTGTTAAACTTTCTCATCATTCTTTAAAGAAAAGATTGTAGTTTTTGTTAAAAATAATAAAATTAAGATCTGTTCAACGCATATATTTTTATTTAATTTCCTAAAGTGTATACAAGATCATTATCATAGGTGGTGGTAAGTGTATTTTCCAGAGTGGTGATCTAGAGCTAATGAGCAATGTCCCTCAGCCTCTCCATTCACAATGACTGTCCATCACCTTTTTCTTCATTGCTCGTCTACACACCAACATCGTCTTTCCACTTTCCCTTCCATTCCAATTTACGTCAGCCCCCACAGCTTACTGATTTCCTAACTGACTCTCCCACTGCTTCTTTTTCTATTATTATCACTTTCATTTCTGGTCTTCACATCATACATTTAGCATAATTATTTCCCGCACTCCCTTTTGCCCTAGTGCCATATAGTCGTATTATGGCTTGGTGCTAGTTCTTCATTATTCCTTCCTTCCTTCCTCGCCAGTTAGTTATTGTCACAAAACTCTTTTGCTTTGGATAATATTTCACTAACTCTTCTGTAAAATCACTATTATCCTTTATAAGCTTGACCCCTGGGTCTCGTAAAAACTGATTATGATCTTTCATACTACCCTTGAATATTGTAAAATTTGGTTGGGAAACTGTATAACATAGCCCTTAAAAAAAAAGAAAGAAAGCCAATTGGTCTACGAGGTCGCTCCTTTCAATGAACTAACAATCCGGTACCAGAAAATGCAATTGCACTTTAATGTATTAAACCTCCATCATATACCTCTCTAAAGAATGACTCTTCCATTACTGTACATACTATATGTGCATCTGAAAGATCTCTGTCCATTTATATACCTACTGTAGACTGCTCCACACCCCCCCTCCCCCCCAAAAAAAAGGGGGGTAGCCGAGACAGGACGACACACTCCCAATTTACTCATCCACACCCACACATTTACTGGTATCTTAGCCCCAAGGGGGGAAGGGACAGATCCTCAACACACCACACACCACGAGGGTCAACTACGCAATGCGATCAGCGACATCCACAGCACCGCCCTACAGCAGAGGTGGTTTACCCTTGCCACATCATAACGGACCCATCCCCTTATCCGCACCTGACCTGATCAGCTGATCAAACCAAATCCATAGGAATATCCCCTAGGGGTTGTGTCACCATATATTCATTCACAAATTCTCTCCAATCATCCCTATCACGCACAGCCACCCTTCCTTGATCTACATACATCCCTCTCCCATCTAACGCTCTCTTCACACTGTCCATCCATTCTATTCATGGTCTTCCTTTCAACCTTACACCTCTCACATCCAATCCAGCTATCCACTTCGCCAGTCGCTATTCATCCATTCTCTCCATATGCACAACACTTTCTGCTCAACTCGATCAGTCGTCTCCTACATAACTCCAGTTCTCCTTCGCACTTCATCACTTCTCACTCGATCCATACGTGTCCCTCCACGTATACTCCTCAGACACCTCATCTCCATTACGTTCAATCTCTTCCTCTCTGCTACACCCATTTTCCATGTTTCAGCTCCATATAATGCAGTCAGTACCACCACACCCTCATACAGCCTTCTCTTTACATCCATTCAAAGCGAACAACATCTAAACACTTTTTTCATTCCTCCCAGCACCTTTCCTACTTCATTCATTCTAAACTTAGCCTCTACATCTATTCTTCCATCCACAGCAACTTGTGAACCTAAATACTTAAAACACTAAACATCTACAAGATGACTTAATAGTTGCAGAAGAAGAGGGAATAGACTGAGAAGATATGAATTAACTAAATCTGTTTCTTTAGGCAGGGAAAAATATATATTCATGTTGTAACTAATGTGAGACGTCAACACCAACAGCATCGCCAAGCAACACAGAAGTTATTCTTGTTATCCGTGGGAAGAATCACGGGGTAAGAGTCTGCCAACAGCTATCAGAGCGAAACTTCAGAAATGTGTGTGCTGGACCAAGTGTGAGATTTCCTGGTGCTTTGAAGGCGGAATTATAAAGTGGCTGTGTTGATACGTGCGAGAGTGATGGCAGGAACTATCTTTCCGCATGTTTGCCAGGTATGAATAAAGAAGTGTTATTTGACCCTCACGAAAATGGAAGAAAAATGTTTCTCAATTAAAGTAACGAGTTTTCCCGCTACGTTAGGGACGAAATGATGAACTTGTGGTGATGATATGAAGGATAGTGAGAGTCAGAATTTATATCTTTCTCATGCTGACAAAGTAGGAAATGTTTGAAAAAATAATACAGCACTTATGGCGATATCATACATTAGAGAGAGTGACATTCCCAGTTTATAGCATCACTCATGCTAGTGAAGTACAAATCATTAACGAGTGTCAGATTCATGAATAAGCTGATATTTCTGTTGATTTGGTTGAAAATTTTTCAATAACTGTTGTATTATGCATTATGTATTGCCTTCCCCTTCTTGTCTTTGACCCATAGAAATATGTGTTAATTATAATTTACTGTCTACGAAACAGCCTCCAAAGGATCAATAGGTCTGTTGTTTGCCTTCCTTTGTTCTCCTTTGTACTTCCCTATACTTTTAGGATCCCTACTTTCAAGTCTGCCTCACTTCCCAAAAAGTATGTTCCTCCTCTGTGCTAAATTAGTGGTCGGATTTGGAACACATTTTCTTCCTCACGTTCTCTCATTCACAACTCTGGACAAAGATATTGATGTTTCCCATCCTCTGACATTGCTGTTGGGAACAGTATCACCAATTTTCGCTCACGTCACTTACCGATATCAAGTGTTTTTTTTGTTTTTTTTCTATGTATGCTGGTGGTGCACTGGTCAGCCTTTCCAGCTAGCAACTGGAAGAACCTGATTTCAATGCTCGGGCTATATATATATATATTTTTTTTTTCTTTTTCTCTGCGGGAGAAGACGACACAGACATTTCAAAATGAATGAATGAACTACTTCGCCCCACTGATGTGCTTGTTATCCTTGTGTTTTTATTTGCAGACGATCAAACTCAAGTTATTAAATATAAATTTCATCCATCACTTCACTACAAAAGGTCTCCTCTAAACTGAATATAGTCGTCTTGAAACAGAAAGAATAACTTAATATTACCTGAGTGGATGGGAGTTGGAAGTGAGGAAGGTACAGAGTTCGGGATGATGGAAGAGAGAAGGAGGAAGGGAGGGGGGAAGGGAAGAAAGGGGAAGAAACTGCTTCACCTCTAATGTTGCCAATCCTTCCTACACTCGTTGATTTGACTATTAAAACAAAATCCAGTTTCTCTCCACATTCATTCCACATTTTTCGTGACTACCACAATCTTATGGTAATTTCTTCTTGCAGTTCGGCAGTCAAGATGGAGAATTGGCAAAATCAGGACAAATTAACTGAGTATAATAATCGAACTTTTCTGCATTTAAATCACCATGTGTTGTGAAGTTCATTCTTTGTATCTTTATTTTCTCTGCTGCAAAGTACTGAGAAGCACAAGCTGAACCATGGAGAAACAGAGGGTGGTGATTTGACAAGAACGAATGATAGGGTAGATATATCACTGTGAACTGAGATAAATACCCATTTGGTGTATATTCCTAAGGTTAAAATCTATGCTAATCCACCACATGAGTCATTATAGTGCAGAGTCATTTTTATCTAGACTCCAACTGTCTCCCAGAACAAGAGTGCACGATTCCATAATTCTCCTAAAACATAAAAAGAAAATATGACTCTACATATGGTGTAAGGGACGGAAGCAAAGACCACATCAGTTCGAGTTAAAAAGACAGAGAAAGGATGACGACCAACTGTTGATGGAAGAGACAGAGATATGAGTAAAGGTTTAATTGCCGGAAAGACCGAGAAGAATGGAGAAGGAAAAACATTGTTAAAAAAAAAAATTAAATAAACAATGGATGGTGGTGATGAAAGAAGCCATCCGATGTATACGATTCCATAAAACTGAATGTATATTAACAGAAGAGAAAGGAGACTGTGTATTATAATGTTTAACTACAATATTACTTTACAATTGGCCAACTCATTGGACGTATTTTGTTTTAGCGATGCTCGAGGCAGAGTTCTTGTAATCAAATTAGTTTCTGAGAGTATGTTTTTATGTGCAGATATATGTATGTATGTTTTTTAAAATATTCCATCAATCCACGATTCGATATGGATCGAAACTGGAACATAGTGTACACTGTGTGTGAGCCTGGAAACCCTTGACTCGGCTTGGGGACAATGGTTAAAGACCAAAGCGTTCAGAATGCAGCGTTATATCATGAATGCCTGATCAGATTTGAATCAAAAGCAAAGGCTGAGGTGGAGCAGATGCCATGAGGCACGTAGTTGCTTTGCGTAGCTCTGTAACAAAGGTCTTGCAGCCTGTGACATATTATTCGTCCCATTTTCCCCGGAATTAAGCTACTGCACCACCTATTAACCATATTTCATTGAAACTGGATACCTTTTGCGATATTTTGTACACAAATAGACAAACAGACCCGGATGAATGCATAACCTCCGTCCAGCTTCGTTGGTGGAGGAAATAATATTGTTAAGCGGCAGCAGTATTAAGAAAAATAACAAATGAATAAGTCCTGAGAGCGTTAAAGGAATAATCATTCTCACCGACAAAGAAGACTGAGGAGCATTAAGAGGGAAGAGAAGAAAAGATAAACACATCCAGCAGTATAATGTATAATGGGGAGACGGTGGAAAACTTCTCAAGAGCAATAAAGGGAGAACCAAGAGTCACACGACGCAGTAGAATGGAATAAGAAAAGGACAAGATGAAATGGGTGACTGTGGTAATGGAATTATTAGTTTTTTATTTTTATTACCTCCGCCAACGAAATAGGAGGAGGTTTTGTATTCCCCCGTATCTATCTGTCTGTTTGTGCAGAAGATAAAAAAGCTGTTCATGCATTTCAGTATAATTTAGTGGACAAGTGGACTGAGGGTCAAAGAGGAGTTGATTAGATTTTGTGGTGGATAAGGATCTGAATGCAGGAAATCACAAATTTCATTAGCGTTTGTGTAGGTATGCACTCTCTGAATTTGTGAAAGAGGGTAGACTGTGACCAAAGAATTAACTGAGTATGTCAGTCCATAAAAGTACTCGTCAGGCAGGAATGGGGATTATAAATTTTATTGACTTTGGCAGTAATATGCTCTCTGAATGCTTTCTAGTTAATATACCACATCGCTATGGGACGCTTTATTACTCTTGTCAAAATTATAATTAAAACTCCCCACATCCGTGTGGGCGTTTTATTATTCTTGTCAATATTATTAGTCTACTTATTTTAAAAATGCGATATTTCAAAGGCTTTTTGGCCGAGAGCCTTCCAACTTGCTCAACATAGTTGGGCAGCTGTCTGCTTCTTTTCACCAAATAATGTGGCAATCTGTCAACCGGATTACGGGTAATCACCCAGAACACAGAAAGGCGAGTCAGCAACACTATCGTAAGAACTGCTTAACCTGTCCCATCCCGACCACTTTTCCACCACTGACTCCCCCCAAACCCGACCATTTTTGGAAAAAAAAAATTTTTGGCTCAAACCTCTGCTTCTGGTGAGAAACATCAAAAAATCATAGAGATATCGCTCATCTGAGGTTTAAAATAGTCGAAACAGGTAGCAGTACCTCCTCACCTTACACTGTTTTCTATCAGGCTGGCTCCAAAGAAAACGAGTTCTGTGGGGGTGTAACCATTCCACACCACTCATAAACGGTATTTATTTATTTATTTGGTACGAATTTATATGTAGTACGAGAGAATATTGGTTTTCACACAGTAATATTGGCAATATAAGCATTGTTTCACTGATGAAACACATCAACATACCTGACCTTTTTTGGCAACATTACCTGATCATCATTTCTGACTGTTTCTTCCTCTAATGCTATGTAAAGTTTGTCCTCCACATTGTCATCGATTGGGGAATCATTCTGGCCCTGAATTTCGTACCGTGGCATGACATGGCTTTACTGGCCAGGTCACTGGTAACAGGTAAATTGCTGAGACAATGGCGTGCTGGGGGGGGAGATCATGCTGGGTAAGGCATTGTCCCTGCATGGCTTCTTGTAGAGGAAGGTGTCCCGTGTACACGTACCAAAAATCACTCACGAAAATTGAAAATTGTGCAAATTAGGGACCTTGCAATTGATTCGCGTTTATGAACGTCAACGGGATTGGCAGTGACAAAACATGTGGACGTTAATTCACGTCGACGGGATGCCGCGGGTTAAGCTAGGAAACTGAAGTTTTCCTACAACATAGCCTTGAGGCAGACACATTGGGGGAAGGAGTATGGTTCTAATTGGTTGATTATTCTTGGGGACTGCATAGGGTAATAAATTGGGACTTTTCCAGATACTTTGGATGTTACCTAATTTTCCATGAAGGATTAAAGCTAGAGACACCAGACTTGGTGGATTTACAGACTGTGATAACCTAAGGTGACATACACAAGATCAGCAACCTTGACCTCAGAGTCCCTTTATAGATTGGCTTTTAGTGTGAGATGGCCATGGGAAGTTTTTCTTTATCAAAATTTTCCTTGGGCAATTTTACTGTTTTCTAGTTACTACTCATATTACTACTACTACTACTGCTACTACTACTGCTGCTGCTGCTGCTACCACTTCAACAACAACAACAACAACAACTCCAACTACTACTACTACTACTACTACAACTACCACCACTGCTGCTGCTGCTGCTGCTACTACTACTACCACTACTACTACTACTGCTACTACTACTACTACTACCACACACACACACATGCAAATATGGCTGCTGACTATGAATAAACTGTGTATTATTTCTATTAAAACTTCACACATCCCTGGAAAGTTTTATCCTTTGGTGGTATTACTGTTATTCTTACTTATTTTAAAAATTTCGATATCTCAAAGGCTACTTGGCCTAGAACCTTCAGACTTGGTCAGCTCTGTTGGACTGCAATCTGCTTCTGTTGGCTAAATATGGTGGTAGTCCATCAACTTGATCTCTGCATGTTATCCAGAACACAGAGAAGTGAGTTAGCCATGCAGTTTCAAGAACCACTTTAGCTAGGACACTGGAATTGTACTACAATATCACTAGCCCTAAGGGGGATGCATTGCGAAAAGAAGTATGGTTCTAATCGGATGATTGTTCTCTTCGATCACCTTGGGTCAAAATTTGGGAATTTTGTGGGTATTTCGTATGTCATCTGATTTTCCAAGAAAGAATGAAGCTATAGCCACCAAACGTATTGCATTTATAAATCTTCATGACCTAAGGTGACATGCACAAGATGGCTGACCTTGACTTCGAGGTCAAGGTCACAGATGCTTTATGGCAGCTGCAGTGATGAATGGAGTATGGTTTCAATCGGTTGATTATTCTCTAGGATTGCTTTGAGCCAAAAATTGGGACTGTTCCAGGTATAAAGGATGTCATCTAATTTTCCCTGAAGGTTTAAAGCTAGAGCCACCAAACTTGGTGGACTTATAGATTGTGCTGACCTGAGGTGACAAGCTCAAGATCAGTGACACTGACCTCAAGGTCCCTTTACAGCTCAGCTTCTAGTGGGGCTACAGGGCTTGGCAGTGGCTGTGGGAAGTTTTTCTTTGTCAAAATTGTCATTGAACAGTTTTATAGTATTCTAGTTTTTCTTGCTTATTTTAAAATTGCGATATTTAAAGGCTATTAAAAGTTGGCAAAGAGCCTTCAAAATTAATCAGTTTAGTCAGACAGCTGTCTGCTTTATTTGGCGAAATATAGTGGCAGTCCATTAAAAGGATATCCAGATATTATCTGGGACGCAGAAAAGTGTTTCAGCCATGCTGTCTGAAGAACCGCTTAAGATAGGAAGCTGAAATTTTTAGACAATTTTGGGCGGACGCAGTGCGGAAAAGAGCATGGTTCCAATCGTTTTAATTTTCTCTAAGATTGCCTGGGTCCAAAAATTGGGACTTTTCCGAATATTGTAGGTGTAATTTTTCCACGAAAGATTAAAGACAGAGCCACCAAACATACTGGACTTACAGACTGTGACGACCTAAGGTGACATGAACATTATGAGAGACCTTGACCTCAAGGTTGCTTTATTGTTCGGCTTCGAGTAGGCAAAGGCTGTGGGAAGTTTTTCTTTCTCTAATTTTTGAAAAAATGCCCATATCCACCCAATTTCTAAGAAAGGAAGTTCCTCTAACGTCTCTGATTATAGACCAATAGCCATCACATCTTCTGTTGGTAAAGTATATGAGACTGTAATTGAAAAGCACATTGTTAAACATCTTGACTCCAACAACTTAATTAGTGACAGACAGTATGGTTTTCGCCACAAAGGATCCACTGTTCATATATTCAATCTCTTGACTCATACCATCCATCAATCAATTGGCCAACATGGAGAAACTCATGCAGTAGCCCTTGATATTTCTAAAGCTTTTGACAGAGTGTGGCACCGTTACCTTTTTTTTTTTTTTATGCGAGGAAGAAAGAACCAAAGGCCATGAGCCCGCAGTAACAGTTCCCTCCAAGAGAAAAACAAAATACAATAGAGAGCCAAATTCAAGATCCGATCATTTTGAGATGCCTGGACACACTGCGTTTGAAAGACTGGAGATCATAGGCAGCAGGAAATACAGACAGAGGGAGACAGTTCCAGAGCTGACCTGTTGCATAAATGAAAGACTGGGAGTAACGGTTAACTCTTGCATTAGAGAGTTGGACAGAAAAGGGATGAGAGTTTGCTGCCAGACAGGTGCTACGCGCCTGTCATAGAGATGGAGGAATGCAAGCAGACAGTTCAGAGGAGCAGTGACCATTAAAGTAGCGATAGAAAAGAGATAAAGATGCAACAGTGCGGCGAAGAGACAGAGGTTGAAGGGAGTCAGTAAGAGGAGGAGAGTTAATGAGACGAAAAGCCTTTGACTCCACCCTATTGAGAAGAGCTGTATGTGGGGAGCCTCCCCACACATGAGAGTTGTACTCCACACAGGGGCGGATAAAACCCCTGTATAGAGTCAACAATTGTGCAGGGGTAAAGAAAGAGCAGAGTCGGCTTAGCACACCCAATCTCTTGGAAGCAGATTTTACAAGAGATGTAATATGATCTTTCCAAGATAAGTCCCGAGTAAATGAAACCCCCAGCATGTTCAAGGATGATGCTATCCAAACCCTCTTGATGTGGCCTATCATCTTTTGTGCCACTGATTTCCTCATGTCTCAGTGACAGAAAGATAAAAGTTGATGTATATTCAAATTTCCCCTCGATTTATTTCAGCGTCCCCCAAGGATCAGTCCTGGCTCCAACCCTACTCATAATTCATACTAATGATCTGTTATCCGTCACCCACAATCCCATTCACAATTATGCAGATGACTCAACACTTCATAGTTCATTCACATTTCAATGCCCATTCACAAAGTCTTATATCTCTAACTCAAGACTCAGTACAGGATTCTCCATAAATCAAGACGTATCTAAGATCATTGAATAGGAACAAAATAACAATGTCCCATTTAACAAAAGGAAAACTAAATATTCACATTTCATCAATAGACAGATATTGCCTGATTCCTACATTACCTGCAGTGCTACTTATATTCCTGTCTCTAAAAGTTCGAGTATTGAATTTCTCTGTGTTTCACTTAACAGTGCTCTCAGCTGCACCTCTCATGTCAGATCACTTGCTAAAACCACTTCAAAGAAACTAGGATTATTGTACAGAATCCATAACTTCTTCACTGATGAGCAGTTAGCTATAAATTACAAGAGTCATGTGAACTCTCAGCTGGAATATTGCACACCCTTGTGGAGTGGATATGGAGAGGTTGCACTAAAACAACTGGACAAAATTCAGAACAAAGCTGTTGGAATTATTAATAACCCTGCTGTTACCAATGAACCACCTCCCCTACAAATAAGAAGGAATGTTGCCTCCTTTGCAATATTATACACATACTGTTGTGGCAAATGCTCAAACAAAGTTCCATCCATTGTGCCATCTCTTCACACCTTCCTCCATGCTACACAGGCATCTGGTAGTGCTCATGACAGACTGTCACACTGCCATATTGCAGAACTTCTGCCTATCAGAATTCTTTTACTCCCTAAACTACATATGTCTGCAACTCGCTTCCCCTGAGTGGTTTCCCCCGAACTTCATCCCACAGCAGTTCAAGTCCAATTGTTACAGATTTTTTATGAATGGAGGACACATGTAATCTGGTGTATGGATTATTTTTTAAAATCCATTTTTATTCCTTTCTTTGTTTATTTCCTGTAGGAGAAGAAATTGACATTGTACTTGGACAATTTTACATTGATCTAGCATTAAAACTGGGATACGTGAAAGGCTATTTGGTCTAAAGCCTTTAAAAATGGTCAACTGCATGGGACAGCTGTATGCTTCTTTTGGCCAAATATGGTGGCAGTCCATCAAATGGATCTCCAGATAATATCCAGAACACAGAAAAATGAGTCAGCCATGTTATCTCAAGAACTGCACAAGACAGGAAGCTGAAATTTTATTACAATATAGTCTTAAGGGACGCAGTGAGGAGAGGAGTATGGTTCTAATTGGCTGATTATTCTCTGAGAGCATGTGACGTCAAAAACTGGGACTTTTCAGGGTGTTCGGCATGTCGCTTAATATTCCATGAAGAATTAAACTAAGAGCTACCAAACTTGTGGACTTATAGACTGTGATGACCTAAGATGATATCCACAGGATCAGTGACTCTGACCTCACTTGGGGTCAAAAATTATGACTTTTCTGTATATTAACCTGCCGCATGCTGGCAAATTTTTCACCAATGACCCCTCCCAATCCCAGCAGATATTCGAAAACTTTTTTTATTGGCTAAAACCTCCGCTTTTTATGAGAAACATCGAAATTCAGAACGTGCTCAGTTGAGTTTAGAAATACCAATACAGGTAACAGTACCCTCACCTTGGTACCATGTTCTCTCAGGCCAGGCTCCAGAGAATATGTTTTCTTGGGATGGGGAACTATTCAAAACCACTCATTATATGTAATATTTATTTATTTGGTATGAATTTATATGTAGTGCAAGAGTATATTGGTTTTCACACAATAATATAGGCGATATAAGCATTGTTCACTCACCAAAAACATCAACACATGGCACCTTCCTTTATGACGTTACTGCCTCATCACTTCTGCTTGTTTGTTCCTCTGGTTTGTTTCTTCCTTTGTCCTCCTCCTCAGGAATCACTTTCACCTTGAATTTTGTCATTGGAGAGACCATGGTGCGACATGTCTTTACTGGCCATGTCACTGCTAACAGGTGAGTTGCCGAAAAAATTGCGTGGAGGGGGGGACGGGGGGTCAGGGGGCCAGGCATTATCCCAGCCTGGCGTTGGGTAGAGGAAGGTCTCCCACATATGCCTACCAAAAATCACCCATGAAACTTGAAAAATGTGCAAATGACGGACCTCACAATTGTAAAACATTTGGATACGTCGTCTCGTGTCACTGTGACAAAATGTGGCAACGTATCCATACGTCGTCAATACACCTCGGATTAAGGATGTCACCTAATTTTCCATGAAGGATTAAGCTAGAGCTACCAAACTTTGTAGACTTATAGACTGTGATGATCTAAGTGCAGTGCACAAAATCAGTGACCTTGACCTCAAAGTTCCTCTATAGCCTCGGCTTCTAGTATTCAATGGCTGTGGGAAGCTTTTCTTCATCAAAATTTTCCCTGCGCAATTTTATGGTGTTCCAAGTATCATTATCATTTTATTATGATCTGAGAATGGATTATTATTATTATTATTATTATTATTATTATTTTATTATTATTATTATTTTATTATTATTATTATTATTATTATTATTATTATTTCATTATTATTATTATTATTATTATTATTATTATTTTATTATTATTATTATTATTATTATTATTATTACACTAGTCCCTCATTTATCTGGATGCCCAGTATATGGACATGTGCCCAGTATATGGACATGTTCATTATCCGGATGCTGGATCTTGGCTCTCTTAAACCATTGTCTGAATTTATTTTCTATTATCCAGATGTTAAAGCCCCTGAGAACTTTGGCCAGCCAGCCAACATGTTCAAACATTCGGTAATGTGGCCGCTGGGCTCGAGCCGTGAGTGGGAAGTACTCCTAACTCA
Organism: Coenobita brevimanus; assembly: GCF_032717465.1. Taxonomy (NCBI): domain Eukaryota; kingdom Metazoa; phylum Arthropoda; class Malacostraca; order Decapoda; family Coenobitidae; genus Coenobita; species Coenobita brevimanus. Next base: position 42,168,845 of record NC_136978.1, read on the forward strand.
CAACCAGTGCTAAAATGTCCGTCTGCCCCTGTACTGAATTGTCAAAGCCGCGCTCTAGCCAGCCCAACAAACCTCCAGCACCTGAGTAACATGACTGTAACCCACATGCGGTGTCAAAACGTCTGCACACATCCCCACCAAATGTCCAATGTCACACAGTCATCGGGCTAAGTCTCTCCCAACCACCAACACCACTGAACACAGATCCCAAGCCACGAGTACGGTGTATGTTCAGCGACTGCGGCTGTCCACCTCTCTACCGAATGTTGAATGTCTCCCGGTCACAGTGTGTTGTGTTTTTCCACATGGCCACTTGGCATCTAACAGACCGCAAGCCACGAATAAATGTACAGCAGAAGCGGCCTTCCTCCTGTTGACAGAAGGGGGAGAATCCTGCCCACAGCCTCTCTTCTCCCCCCCTCCTATCACTCCTCCGTACCCTCCCTGCTCCCCCCTCATTCCTTCAATCCCTACCCTCCTCTATGGTGATAACACTGACTCATGAGTTTTGAATTTTTTTTTTCGATATATTCGACTACTATTGGTCATACTAAGATTCTGAAAAATCCACGAGAAAGCTCATGAAATTCTGCCTCTAGACATATCCTTAACTCTTGGAAGGTGCTGACAAAATTTTGCACTAGGATGATGGGAAGTCATATGAAGGTATGTTTTACACATGAACACTTTATTAGCTCTGCATTTCTGTACTTTTACTTACCAGTTTTATGCGTTTTTATTAGCTTATCTTATAGTATGAACACCAGCGAAGATGAAGGTATACCATTTATTCCAATATAACCAGTTTCTGGTGGCATATTTCGCCGTGCATTTTTTTTTTTTTTTTTTTTTTGAGTCCCAGGAGCAATCACTCGTCACAGATAACTGATTTTCAAACCCTCTTTGGGTTTTTTGTGGATTTTTGTTGGTTATGCATTGCTTTCTTGATGTTTAGCATTGATATGGATAATCCTATGTGTGTTTTGATGTCTCAATATGGCAGAATGACCGGAAAACAGTGCCCAAATTAGGAGGGGTACTGTACTTATAGTAGTGTATAGGTCAGGTGATTTTTGGTTTTCAGTGGTTCTTTAGTAGTTTTCTTGGTGTTTAGCATTACTGCAGATATTCCTTTGTGTGTTTTTGATGTCTAAATATGGCAGATTGACCTGAAAACAGTGCCAAAATTAGGAGGGGTACTGTACAAACAGTAGTGTATAGGTAGGGTGTTTTGGGGTTTTCAATTTTTTTTTTTTAAGGTTTTCCTATTGTTTAGCATTACTTTGGATATTCCCATGTGTGTTTTGATGTCTAAGTATGGCAGATTGACCTGAAAACAGTGCCAAAATTAGGAGGGGTACTGGACATACAGTAACGTATAGGTAGGGTGATATTTGGTTTTCATTTTTTTTTTTTTTCATGATTTTCTTGGTGTTAAATATTATTTTGGATAATCCTCTGTATGTTTTGATGTCAAAATATGGCAGAATGGATGGAAAACACTGCCAAAATAAGGAGGGGTACTGTGCATGCAGTAGTGTATAGGTAGGGTGTTTTTTTTTTTTTTTTTTTAGTTTTAGTGTTTTTTCTGCGTGGTTTTCTCGGTGTTTACCATTACTTTGGATATTCATTTGTGTTTTGTGATGTCTAAATATACGCGAATGACTGGAAAATACTGCCAAATTAAGAGACGTTACTGTACTAATACAGTAGGTTAGGTATTGGTTGGAGGTTGGGTATCGGTAGGGTCTAGGTATGGTAGGGAAATAGTGTTCAGCATCTGGATGTTGCCACTACCTGGACATGCCTTTGGTTTTATTATGTCCGGATAATTGAGGGATTGTTTAGTAGTAGTAGTAGTACTAACAGTGGTAGTAGTAGTAGTAGTAGTAGTAGTATCATTATTTTTATTACATTATTATTATTTTTATTATTATTATTATTATTATTATTATTATTATTATTGTTACTATTACTATTATTATTATTATTATTTTTATCATTCTTATTATTATGAGTAGTAGTCACAGTAATCATAGTAGGATTAGTTGTAGAAGTAGTCATAGTAGTAGCTGTAGTAGTAGTTGGAAAAGTCTAAGTCTACTAATACCAAGTCGGATCACCATCTAAAACGGGTCCAAGCTGGAGCAGGGGGCGGAGCATTGGAATGACGTCAGCTTGCACGAAAACCAAGTTCAATTGATGCCTGACCATGGTGGTGAGTGGATGTATGCTACACTCTCCAGATCATGACACATTTTCAGTCCGAAGTGAGGGAAGGGACTGAAATGTGTGAGGGAAGGTATGGGGGTGTGAGGGAAGGCGTAAGGGTGTGAGGGAACCTACTGCTATGTTATACAGTTAAACGAGTCCGCACTTCTTCCCCTTCTTCGTTTTCCCTTATTATAAATGTTTAATTTGAGTCTGCCTTTTTATACATTTTCCGTTACTTAAGTCAACTGACGTCACACACAAGCCACGCCTCCCTGCGCCCCGAGGGAAAGTGAACCGACTTGGTATCAGTAGACTTAGGGAATAGTAGTCTTAGTGGTCACGGTCGTAATCGTTGTAGTCATAGTAATAATTCTCACAGTAGTCATAGCCGTGGTAACCGCAGTTGTGGTTGTAGTATAGTAGGAGTATTATGATGATTATCATCATTATCATCATCGTTGTTGCCATCAAATCATCTCATTATTTTCATGTTAGTTTCTTATCATCTTCATCATCATCATCATCATCATTTACTCACTAATACACTAGAGGGGCATTCAGTGGAGTGGGTCTCTGACAAGGGCAACGTCATGTCCAAACCACTCTTCCTAATCGGTTACGTTTTCTCATCACTGATTAGGGTTTCGGAGAAAGTGTTTTCCGGATCCAGAATCTGTAATACGATCGGGATCGGTCCCCAAAGCTAATCGACTGTTCCCTGAGACATGGGCTATCTACCCACCAAATTTGGTCCAAATCTCTCCTTTAATTTTTGAGTAATCCTGCTAACAGAAAAACAAACCAGCAAACAAACAAACAGGAGTGAGAACATACTCTCCTTGTCGAAGAGAACAAGGACGTATGAATAGAGGATCCATACCAGGCAATCCTCGTCTCTATTTTTTAACAGCAGTACCCCTTTATGGTCCCCAAAGAAGTGCAGAGGTCAGTGATTCGGCTGTTCACTCTAGACATTAAAGGGAAGAATGATCCCACTCTACCCTGAGTGGCATAATGTGAGCAATAAACCACAACCATCTAATTGACTGACAGCCATCATGAGTCACTCCCGGCTGGAGCCTCTTAACTCAATCAATGACTAGGCATCTACTTGTTGGAAGTATGGTTACCATCCAGTGCAGTAACGGGTTTGCCTGCCAGTGTAAATGTCTATACTGTCGGTGGCTTAATAGGTTTCTTAGCTCCTCATCCTTGTGGTGCATTTTGCTTATTACACCTTACGGTACCGTTGCAGGCCATGTGTTTTCTGTGTTTTTGAGAGTACAGTATATCAGCTGGTCTGTGTTTGTCTGCTATGGATATGAAAGAGGAACTTTTTAAAGAGTTCCAGTGTGGTCTAACAGTTGTAATTTTGTGTGAGGTATTTATTGGTGTGGTTTAAAGTAGCCCCACTGATGGAAAAAAAATTGGATTGATTAGAACTAATCAAGCCAACATGGTGGAAACATTATAGGCAATTACCATAGAGTTTTTAAGACTCCTACAACCATAACAGTATTACAGTTGGGTGGTTGGTTGGTCGGATGGGTGGGATGGGCAGGAGAACAACATGGGTGGGTAGGGTTGGGCAGGTGTGATGGGATAGAATGGGACAGCAGGGGTGGGTGAATGGATCTGTAGGATGGGTGAGTGTGGGTAATTAGGCTGTGAGAAAATATTCCATGGGAATTAGGCTCTTTGGAGTTGTTATATTGCTACCCCACTCAGTCTGATCAAGCACAGCCACCAACTGCAGGCAAACAACATCCCCTGCAGGGCCGTCCCATGCAGTGAACTGATGTTCCCAAGTGGCTGTCAGCACCTCGCCACAGCGAGGTGCGGGGATTAGTGTGTAGCTTTGGTTCCTGGGTGGATGCCGCACTTGCTCCTCTCCACCCAGTTAACAGGGGCACCATAGCAGACTCTGTGTCACTATGTGTCACCTCATTATTTGGATATGTGGCTACGACCCAGCATTGTAAATGGTTTCCTGAAGTGTAGGAAACCTGTAGATTATTACTCAGTGTCGAGCCACGTGAAGTAGAAAGAAAAGTAATAAACTGTGACAGGAAGACTGAGAGAAATAGCAAGAGAGAAGGACAAACATAGAACAAGAATGATAAACGTGAAGGAAGAAGTAGACAGCACTACATCAAGTGTGTGGATGTTGGGCACCCCCACAGATCACCAGGTTCTTTATAGTATTAGGTCCATGTGGGAATATATCCCAGAGGAAATGAGCCCAATGAGGAATGTAGGTGCAAATGGGTAAACTGGAACTCTGGGAGCTGTCTCTCACATTGGCGGTGGCTCCCCAGGGTCCTAGGCAATGCCGGTATGCAAGGGCATAATTTTTATCCGCGAATTCACGGTACCACTGCTAGTTATTTATGTGTTTACTATATAAACATCAGCAGGACCCTTTTACCACCCTTAAATCGGAGGAGGTACGATCCAGAGACAAGGGAAGAGAAAGCACTAAATAGGAAAACTATGAAAAGCACGCCCAGTGAAACGGACAACACAAAAATCCACCCACCATTCAAGCCCAGGAATCCTCGATCCACCTCACATGCATAACGATTTACACTTCGCTGTGATCCTTGTAAACGCAGTTCATATAAACTTGCAAGATAATCAATCATTCGAGCATTTTTTTTTTTTTTAAGAGGCGAGCAAAAGTATGTAAACTGTCTATCTATCTATAACCAGACATCTTAATCCCAGAAGAAGTGGCCACAAACAAATCGCCTCCATGTTCCCCTGTCCTCTGCCATTTCGCTGCACCTTCCCCAACTTCCGCCCCCCCCCTCTCTCATATACCTGTCTACTCAGTCCCTCCATATCATCCTCGATCTCCCCCTTCCCCTCCCCCCAAACCAACTGACTCACATACACCTTCTTATTTAATCTCTCACTCTCCATCCTCTCCATTTGGCCAAACCACCGCAGTGTATTTCCCCTAATGCTCTCTGTCACATCCAAACCACAACGCTTCTTCACTTCCTCATTTCTCAGTCTGTCTCTCCATACAACTCCAAATGCTCCTCTTAGATAACTTATTTCCACCGATCTCACACTTGACATGATCTTCCAACAAGGTACAAGGTTTCCTTCCATACGTTAGAGTTGGTATCACAATACTGTCATGCAGCAACTTTTTTACTTCACGCTCAGTTCCTTGTTTCTTATCATTGCTTTTAGCGATCCAGCAACATTTCTTCTCTGGTGTACTCGTACTTTTTCAAGCTCTTCATCCTCCAACCTTCCATCCTTACTCATCACATTATGCGAGTAATTAAATACACTTACATTTTCCATTTCCTTACTATCCAGCCTCACTGGGTCTTTCTGGAATAGAAGAAAAGGTTGAACTATTAACAAATAGATTGGACTGTTCGCCTAATTAGCCCAGCAACGCCTGGTACCCCTGCTAGTATCTCTCTCTCTCTCTCTCTCTCTCTCTCTATATATATATATATATGTGTGTGTGTGTGTGTGTGTGTGTGTGTGTGTGTGTGTGTGTGTCTGTGTCTGTGTGTCTGTGTCTGTGTGTGTGTGTGTCTGTGTGTGTGTGTGTCTGTGTGTGTGTGTGTCTGTGTGTGTGTGTGTGTGTGTGTGTGTGTGTGTGTGTGTGTGTATGTGTGTGTGAAACTGCCATCAGTACATTATCTTGAGCTAGTATGGAAACTAATGTGTGTGTTTCAGTGGGCTGAATGCTTACAAAAGACTGCTATACTTCACACCTTTTATTGCTACAGAATAAGATTCAGTTGGTCTGAGGGTGTTCTGGAATATAATAATTTCAAGTTATGGACGGACATAAACTGAAACTTGCCGTAAGGGAAAAAGCAATGAGCTCGTATATACAGGTGAAGTTCATTCATTTATTTCAGCAGAACTTTTGTAATATTGTAGGTTATCTCCTTTACCTTAATGGCATTATTAACTGACAGTTCTATGGCTCATCATATTCTCCAGTAAAATTCTCTGTGGGTAGTACCATACTGTAGTGGTGATTTCTTGTCATACCTTTATATTAATGGTTGAGAGACTGCCGATCCGTCCCTGGTTAAAGTAATGCGTAGTATAACTGATTAATAACATTCCAGTGCTACAACAGGCTGTGATGTTGGATCATAGCTGTGAATAAAGGTAAAGGACAGGCCCTACAACAAGCTTGGCACAAGTTATAGAAGATTTTCAGTAAAAATACGAAACTCATATAGTATGAAATGACAGAAAATTAAAAGAAACTGGCTGATAAGAAAGAACGATGTGAAAGATTGATACTAAGGATGGAACAATGGTGGGGACAGACATTCTAAGGGTGGGGACACGGAATGTGAGAGAAGTGATTGATGAAGTGAAAGAGAGAGATTGCTCAGGTGCTTGAGGATGCAAGAGTGGATGTATGTGGATTGACTGAAACTAAATGTTAGGTGAAAGGGTGAGAGAATGGAAATATGTTTAGGAATATGTGCGGGAGTTAATAAAAATGAGAGGGCAAGACAGGAAGTATGTCTGATGAAAAGCAAAAAGTGAAAGGAGAATATAAGAGAGTATGGAGCAGTGGATGCAAGGACTGTATGGGTGAGGGTGAAAGTAGGTATACAAGCTTGGGCGATTGTATGTGCGTATGTGCCGACAAAGGACCGAGTGACATGAGTGAAAAATGAGTTTTGGACAAGTGTAGAAGCATGTATGGATAAGTTTGAGAGGAGCGAGAGAGTGTTTTTGACTGGAGACATGAATGGTAAAGTAGGGAATGTACGAGTGGATGGAGTGGTTGGTCAGTGGGGTGTGCCAGCTGAAGTAGATGGGAATGGTAATGCTTTGGTGGACATCTGTGCTGGTAAGGGGTTGGCAATAGCCAGCACCTTCTTTCAGCATAAGATGATCCACAGGTATACATGGAGAGTCATAAGGAGGATGGATGGTGAACTTGTTGAACGAAAGGCAATGATAGATTACGTGTGTGTGGATGAGCAAATGAGAAGACAAGTGTTGGACGCAAGAGCACGGAGAGGGTGGGGGAATGGAATCTCGGACCATCACTTAGTGATGGCTAAGGTAAGGCTGCAAAGAAAATGGGTGAGGAGACGAAGGGGAAGACAGGGGGAAACAGCTCCTATGAGAAGAGTGGAGAAGTCGCAAGATAGTGAGGAAAATGGTAGATTATATGAGCACAATGGAAGAAAGATTGGGAAGGTATGAGTCAGAGCAGATGGAAGGGGTGGAAGACGTATGTAAGATATTCACGGAAGAGACAGGCGCAGCGTGTGAGGTGGGTTGTGGAGTGAGGAGGAGATGCAGGTGTGTGCAAGGGACAGCATGGTGGAATGATGAGGTGAAACGAGCTGTGGAACAAAAGAGAAAGGCATACAGTGAATGGCTAGCAAGTAGAGGTAGGGGAGAAGAAGAGAGAGAGAAGAGAGAGGCATGTGACAAGAAGAAGGGAGGTGAAGAGATTGATGAAGGAGAGCAAGAAGAACGTGGATGAAGAGTCTGGGAGGAATCTGAGTGTAAAATGGAGGGAGAGTAAGAAATTGTTTTGGAAGGAGGTAAAGAAAGTAAGACAGTGTGAGAGGGGAAATAGGAGGGGAGTGAAAGATGAGAATAATAGATTGTTGGTGGAGAAGAGAGAGAAATTGAGGAGATGGAAGGAGCACTTTGAGGATTTGTTGAATGTAGAGAGTGAGAGCAGTGCGAGTATAAGTGGTTGGGGAATGGCTGGGACAAGAGGAAATGAGAGGAGGGAGGAAGAGATCAGTAGAGCGGAAGTACTGGAAGCAATGAAGAAGATAAAGATGGGAAAGGCCCCAGGAATTGATGGAGTGTGTGGTGAAATGCTGAAGTATGGGGGTGAGATTGTTTTGGAGTGGATATGGAAGTTGTGTAGATTGGCTTGAGAAGCGGTAAGGGTTCCAGAGGACTGGAAATCGGGTATAATTGTTCCTCTATACAAAGGAAAAGGGGAGAGAGAAGTATGTGGTAACCATAGGGGTATTTGCCTTCTTAGTGTGACTGGAAAAATATATAGTAGAATACTCATAAAGAGGGTTAGGCATATAACAGAGGAGCTGGATGGAGAAAAACAAGGGGGATTTGGGAAGGAAAAAGGGTGTGTAGATCAGATATTTGTTCTAAGATGTTTAGTGGAGAAGTATTTAGAGAAAGAAAAGAAAGTGTATGCTGCCTTCATGGACTTGGAGAAAGCTAATGACAAAACAGATAGGCAACGTATGTGGAAGGTATTAAGAATATTTGGAGTGGAGGGGAGACTGTTGAGTGCCGTGAAGAGTATGTACGAAGGAGCTAGGGCTACGGTGCGAATGGATGGTGAGCTGAGTGAGTTCTTTGATCTAAATGTGGGACAGAAACAAGGATGTGTGATGTCTCCATGGCTGTTTAATATATACATGGATGGGGTTGTAAAGGAGGTGCAAGGTAGGGCAGTGGATGTGGGGGTGGCTCTAATGAATGAGGGTGAGATGTGGGAGTTTCCGGTGTTGCTGTTTGCTGATGATACAGTATTGTTGAGTGAAGATGAATGGGAGTTGCAAGGTTTGGTGAATGAATTTGGGACAGTGTGTGGGAAGAGGAATCTGAAAGTTAATGTAAACAAGAGTAAAGTTAGGGTGTTTGAGAGGAATGAAATCACATAATGCACAGTGATGTTGGATGGTGAGGATATGGAGAATGTGAGTGCATTCAAGTACTTGGGTAGTGTGATAAGCAAGGATGGAACTTTTGGGGATGAAGTGCTTAAAAGGGTACAGCAGAGAAGGAAGGTTGTTGGTTCACTGAAAGCAGTGATGAGAAATAGGGAGGTGAGTATGGAAGTTAAGAAGTCATTGCATGATAGTATTGTGATCCCTACCCTGACATATGGAAGTGAGGCAAGGATCTTGCTAGAGGGGAACAAGTCAAGAGTGAGAGCAATGGAAATGAGTTACCTGAGAGGAGCATGTGGAGTGACATGGAGGGACAGGTTGACGAATGAAGAAGTGAAGGAACGTTGTGGGGTGGATGTGGATGTGGTTGAGAAGATACAGAGAAATAACTGAGGTGGTTTGCACATGTGGAGAGAATGGAGAATGAAAGACTGACTAAGTGGGTATATGTAGGTGAAGTGAAGGGAGGGAGAGGGAGGGGGAGACCGAGGATGAGGTGAAGGGATGGAGTTGAGAGGTATATGAGGGAGGGGGGAGTAAACTGGGGGGAGGGCAGTCAAATGGTGGATGACAGAGTGACTTGGAGACGTTTTGTCTGCGGCCACCCTTTGCGGGATTAGGGTGTCGGGCTATAGACAGATAGATAGATAGAAAATTCCTAATGGGAGAGGATGCTGAGATAAAAAAGATCATGAGGCAGCTGAGAGATATTATACTGTAGTATAGTTCTATGGAAGTGGATGTGTTAGGTTGAGTTTGCCATCAACCCATTCCTTAAATGCTAATGGTGGCTGTCACGGTTTTATAATGTGTCATAAATTCCTAAGCTGGTAAACTCAGATACCATGGGTGCCAAGCAGAATAATAGCACTTTGATTTCTAAATTACCTAGTGAAAAATACTTTGAAACTTTCCTTCCAGTAATATGTCCAGTGCAATGAATTATTCATTTTACACAACATGAAGATATGGGAGTTATACAATATCTTGCGAGAGAGAGAGAGAGAGAGAGAGACAGAGACAGACAGACAGACAGAGAGAGACAGAGAGAGAGAGAGAGAGACAGACAGACAGACAGACAGACAGACAGTCAGACAGAGACAGAGAGACAGACAGACAGACAGACAGAAAAAGAGAGAGATGGGAGTGTGTGGAGATATAGAGGGAGGGGGGGTAATCATGTGCACCAACTGTTACCTCGTATGTGCCAGTAGCTGCGAAGAGTATCAGACCATGGGGTGCAGATAATTATTTTAGTGGGTGTACACCTCCTCCCTGTCTTCTACATTTCATTAGAACCTCTTACGATTTCACCTTTTGTGGTACACCAGGTGGTGTGACTAGGGCGAGGTGCTGACAACGAGTATTGGTTTTTTGGTGGTAAAGATATGTTTACTTGTTTATCCAAGCTGGATTGTGTTACTCTTACCCACCATATTTGTCGTTGTTGTGACATGGAGGGTGGTTGTTTTGCATTGTTTTTCTGTACCTATTCATTGTAAATAATCATTCACCCTGTTTTGTCATTGTTTAATTCGTTATTTATTCTTATTAATTGTTTTATATAAATGTTTGTTTGTTCCCCGTTCAAAATATGAGAACCAGACTGTTATGTGCAGCTGGAGGGTGGCTGGCACACCTTTTGTTAGATCTAGACCACACAGAAAATTTCACTTTTGCAATTGAGCCATAACTGATAACAAAGGGTCTTGATCATAACATATCTACGACCCTGCCAGGATTGCCATTAATGGTCAACTGATGTAATTTTGTTTTTAATCATGTCACTTTTGGATAATTTTACAGCGGCTGCTAGCACTGATCTGTGAAAGTGATCTCTCAAGAAAACTTTGCTGGTTAGCTTTAGGAACCTATTATAAGTGCAATGTTGACCCAAGTATGAAGAAAGAATTTATCAAGGCCTAAGTTATTGAGCATTTAGTTGATGAGAATGTTTTACCTGATGATGCATTAAATCTAACTGAAGATTATAAAAGTAAAACAAAACTTGAGGTTCACAAAGAGTAACAGAGTTAAAACAAACGCAACTAGAACATGAGGAAAGGTTAAGAAAACTGGAGACTGAAAAGGAATTAGAACTGAAAAGAACTGAAGCTGGAGTGACCAAGTCAAATAGAGGTGTTCACGATGTTCAGGTTGATGTTTTGAAATATATACTGTAAAACTTCACCCAGATTTCAAAGATGATGAAGTTGACCTTTTTCAGAGAATTTGAAAAGCTGGCCTGGTACTTCAAAAATGGATGAAACCTATTGGTTATTATTAGTTGTAAGTGTATTTACTGGAAGATTTCAAGAAGTTAGTCCTGCCTTATCAGCTGAAGACAGTAATAATTATACAGTGTTCAAATAAAGTTTTGAAATATTATGAAATTGTGCCAGAAATGTACACACTATCTATCTATCTATCTATATACCTAGGCTGCTTCCCCCAAGGAAAGGGAGGTAGCCGAGACAGGACGACTCACTCTCCATTTACTCATCCATTCAAACACATTCATTCGCATCTTAGCTCCAAAAGGGAGAACGGACAGATCCTCACCGCATCACACCGCACAAGGGTCAACTGAGCAATGCAATCAGTGACATCCGCAGCAGGGCCCGACAGCAGAACTGGTTTACCCCTGCCACATCATAACAGACCCATCCCCTTACCCGCACCTGACCTGACTAGCTGATCAGACCAAATGCGGGAGAATATCCCCTCAGGGCTGCGTCATCACTTATTCATTCACAATTTCTCTCCATTTATTTCTGTCACGCACAGCCACTCTTCCTTGCTCAACAGACATCCCTCTCACATCCAGCGCTCTCTTCACACTGTCCATCCATCCTATTCGTGGTCTCCCTCTCAGCCTTACACCTCTCACATCAGATCTAGTTATCTTTTTCACCAATCGCTCATTATCCATTCTCTCCATATGCCCAAACCATTGCAACACCCTCTGCTCAACTCTACCAGCCATCTCCCGAACAACTCCAGTTCTCCTTCGCACTTCATCATTTCGCACTCGATCCATACGCGTCACTCCACACATACTCCTCAGACATCTCATCTCCATTACATTCAAACATTTCCTCTCTGCTACACCCATATTCCATGTGTCAGCCCCATATAATGCAGTCGGTACCACAACACCCTCATACAGCCTTCTCTTTACATCCATTCTAAGCGAACGACATTTAAACACTTTTTTCATTCCTCTCAGCACCTTTCCTACTTCATTTATTCTAAACTTCACTTCTGCATCTATTCTTCCATCCACAGCAACATGTGACCCTAGATATTTAAAACAATCTACCTCCTCAAGCAACTCACCATTCAAAACTATATTCATTCCCCTACCATCTATCAACCTCGTACACTTCATCTCTTTACTCTTATTCTCATTTACTTTCAATTTCCTCCTTTCACACACCCTTCTAAACTCCTCTACCAACTGTCTCAATCTCTCCTCTGAATCAGTCACCAGTTCAGTACCATCTGCAAACAGCAGCTGCTTCAGATTCCACTCTCCTCCATCAACATTTACCAGACTCAGACCACCTAAAACTCTTGCATTCACCTCCCTTACAACACCATCCATGTAAATATTAAACAACCAAGGCGACATCACACATCCCTGTCGCAGCCCCACTCTCACGGGAAACCAATCACTCACAGCATTTCCCACTCTTACACACGCTCTACTATTTACATAAAAACTTTTCACCCCTTTTAGTAACCTACCATCAAGTCCATACAATCTTAAAACAGTCCACAAAGCCTCTCTATCAATTCTATCATACGCTCTCTCTAAATCCATAAATGCCCAAAACACATCCTTGCCTTTCGCTAAATGCTTTTCACACACTTGTCTCACAGCAAACACCTGATCAAGGCATCCCCTCCCTCTCCTAAAGCCACACTGCTCATCACTAATCACTCCCTCTGTACCCTCTCTAACTCTCATAATTAACACTCTACCATACACTTTACCTACAACACTCAACAGACTTATACCCCTAAAGCTAGTACATTCATACTTATCACCCTTGCCTTTATACAACGGGTCCACACAAGCACTTGCCCAGTCAATTGGCACCATACCTTTCTCAAAGCACACATTCAACAATCTTACTAACCAGTCAACAATAGTCACTCCACCACCCTTCAGGCATTCCACAGCACACCCATCCATACCTGCAGCTTTCCCTGTTTTCATCTCCTTTACTGCCTTCTCCACTTCCTCCTTCGTGATCAAAGAACCATTCAACTCTCCCAACACATTTATTCCTTCCACCTTTCTATCCGCCACAATCTCAGCCACCCTTTCCTCCTCTACATTTAACAATCTTTCAAAATACTCTGCCCATCTCTTCCTTACTGCATCCATCTCAATTAACATCCTTCCATCCTCTGCTTTTACTCGTTCTTCCTTCCCAGTCTCTCCCTTTCGCACCCTTTTCACCTCCTTCCAACACATTTTCACACAAAAATTTAAAAATGTAAGAAAAAGTGATAGTATGACTTATTGTGAATTTGCTACTCGAAAGAGATGTCATTTTGGTAACTGGTGTCTCGTTTTCGTTTTGTTTTCTTTTTTGAAGGCTCCAACATGCTTATAAGCGTCGGCCTTGGTAACCTGATGGTGGCTCTCCATGCTGCTCAATCTCTGGCAGCTTCCCTACTTAGTCCCTTAACCATGAGGTCACACTCAATGACCTCGTCCCAGGTCTTTTTCGGTATACCTCTCACTACCCTACCCCCACTATTAACACTACTCACTTTCTGCACCCATTTATCGTCTCCTATCCTCTCCACATGCCCAAAGCATCTCAATCAACCTCTCCTCATCACAACATCAAAACACTCCAGTTACATCCTACTTTTTACATACGCTGCCAGCAACTGCAGTGTGACATGTCAATAATCCATCACCTTTGAGAGACCTAGATTTTTTTATTTGTCGAAAATTGTTGAAGCTCAGACTGTCAGATACTCAACAATTGATGTCAAATATCGTAAGAGAGACAATCAGAAGTTTTATTGAGAACTGATGGTTGGAAATGAGACATTGGATAGGGTGAAAACTTCCAAAAGAGATGGAGAGGTTTTTTACTGATGTTAGAGACTATTGTGAGAAGGTCTGTGACTATATGATAAACAGCTTCAGTTCAAAGATCCTGTTGTACAACAAACAGCAGTTGTTACCAATTTCAGAAAAGAGGAGATTATGCCAGTCAGTGAAATACATACCCAGTAAGTTTCCAGTCATTCCAAACGACGGCCAGTGTTCGAAAAAATGTCAACTGTCACCCTACATATTCTTGTTACTCCTCTCAATATAGCTGTGAGAAAATACACTCTGCGGTGAAAAAGAACAATACAGATGCAAGATCATCAATTTTTACAGAAAGTCAAGAGGCCAGCCATGCACTTTTAGAGATGAACAGTCTGTGTTACTGAGGTATTGTTCCTCTTTTTTTATTTTTTTTATTCATAAGCCTACGTATGACTGATTATCCGCTGCATCAAAGTGTGTTAATTCTGTTTTCAAATTCTGATAAATTGAGTTAATAATACCTCTTACATGATTTAAGATTTCTCTGGTTTAATTAACTACCCCTTTTTTATTTGAAATATTTTTAATTTTAATATCAAAACTGATACTTCTCATATGATCTGAGATTTTCCCTTGCCTGATGAAAGTAATCAGATTATTTAAGAAAAAATGTTTATTTTGGCTTCCAAGGCGTCATTTACATAAGCTACATTTATATGATAATTAGGAGGTATGAATTAATCTGTCTGGTTACTTATCAAATCAGCCATCCAGTATGACTGCATTTAGTCATCAACTGAACTGTAAAATTTTAGGGCTCTCTGTCAGGTTAACACACTAGAAGGATGATAATCCAACACCATCCAGAAGACAATATTCCGTCATATTCACTCTTCCACAATTCCAGAGGCTCACATCTGGACAGAAGAAGAAACAGGACAAGGGTATATGTTGGATTTGATAAGTAACACAAGAACATCGGTCCCTGGTTGCTGTGAAACTGTCGCTGCAGAATCCCTCTCGCAGCCTAGCCTGTGGTAGGAGTAGCGGGTGAGCAGAATCTGTGGCACACAAACTTACCACTGTCGAGATTTCATGCCAGTTAAAGTGCTAGTGATGCACTGGTCAGCATTTTAGTTAATACTTGTAAGAACTCAAGTTCAATTTTCAAGCCAGTAGGACTATCAGGCACAGTTTCTTTCTTTTTTGTCTTTGTTCAACCAGCAGTGCGAATGGGAACCTGGTAAGAGTATTGGCTATTGCAGGTCGTGTGCTATGGGAACACGTTAGCAGATACAATTTTCAGCCTTAATGACGTTCGTGCATTCGACAGACACAAATCTAAGCCCTCTACATTTTTTAGTGTGCCTGTGTTTGTGGTTCTTTCAGCAAAGCTTATTCATAAGTAATTAACATATGTGCTGCTGATCATGCTTATTCTACCACTGTTATAAACTCGATCACTTTATGTTACTTCTCAGTGTTTAGCATTGTGCTAACGCTACAGTATTATTTTATCCAAACCGATAAGATGCTGTCAATTAGAAAATATTAAATCTGCAGACATCATAAATCTCAACAAAAACAGCCTGAGAAATGACAACACAATCAAGGCAAAATCTGGAAAGCAAAAAGGCAGTGAATCTGCCAAGAAAACAGTTCAGAGCAAAATAATGTTTACACATACTAATTACTGCTGTGTGAGAGTGAGCGCCGTGTGTACTTAGAATGTATATTTTGTCTGCAGGGGATCATGGTGGATGTTCATGCACTTGGTAGCTGGCGAGGATATCTCTTGTACTCAGAGTATACACTTAATCTGATGAAAGACTCGAACTGCCGAATGAAGACCAGGGTATCTTGTTTGTCTTGGGGGGTGGGGGACAGGGTAATGTGCCAAATTAATTACACAATAGGGCTCGTGTCACCTCAGAGAGGGAACTGCTGTTACTGTTACCAGTGCATAATTCGTAAATAGAGAGGTCAATGTCATCAAATCGTTTCCACTATTTATTTCAACCCATACATGACTTTGGAAGATTTAACTGTTTTGCTCTGAACACCTAAGGAATTTGCTACCTACCCACTGAGAAATGCCGAAGTTTGGGAATTAACTACATCATGAGACACTAGGCAACTGAGCGCAGAGCTTGCTTACTTGTTGTTGTTGTACCTATAGCAACTTCTAAATAATTCGCTGCCATATTCATGTTTCCAACCAACAGGCTCTGTCTTCACAGAGAGTGTTACCCCCACCCTGCTTCACCACAAACCATCCTCCCAGAACATCCCACTCACTTCTAAATAAAGCAAATAGGGTTTTAGGATTTATTTCGAGAAGCGTGAGCAATAGGTCATCAAAAGTAATACTGCAACTTTATCTAGCATTAGTAAGGCCACATTTAGACTACGCAGTACAATTTTGGTGTCCTTACTATAGAATGAATATTAATTCGTTAGAAAATGTACAGAGAAGAATGACAAAAATGATACATGATGTTCGGAACCTGTCATATGAAGACAGACTGAAAAGACTAAGGCTGCATTCGCTAGAGAGGCGTAGAGTAAGGGGAGACTTAACTGAGGTGTTTTAGTGGATGAAGGGTATAAATAAGGGAGATATTAGCAAGGTACTTAAAGTGAGCATACAGGATAGAACTAGAAGTAATGGTTTCAAACTAGAAAAATTCCGTTTCAATAAGGAAATAGGTAGAAATTGATTTGGTAATAGAGTAGTAGACGAATGGAATAAGCTACCTAGTAAAGTAGTTGCCGCCTCTTCCATTGAGAGTTTCAAGCATAGGCTAGATAAGCATATGACAAATAAGGGGCGGATATAGAGAAAAAAAAATCTTATAACCAATACTAATTCATAATTTTTCCGTTTCAGGTTACACTATGATAGTCTCTGTTCTCCTTTCACACTTTCCTGTAAAATGTCCACGTCAGTTTTTCTATACTGCTTGGTGTTCTTTCTGACTTTTTGCTGCCGGCATCGGCTGGACGGTTTGGAGGGCGGGGGAGAGCCTTCTTCTTTGCTATCCTTATCTCATTCTAGTAGTTCAGTTACTCTTCTAGGAGCTGCCTAGCATGGGACAACCGGCCTACTGCAGTTATCCTCTCTTCTAATGTTCTTATGTTCTATCCATTCATGCAATATATCATTTTTACTAGCCAATATCGAATACTGAAAACCTGAGAGTACCATCTTAATCCACCGCACCAACCTCACCCATTCGCTTCCGCCCATCCCACGGATTTTTATAATAATTTCCCCTTTACCCCTGACGTGCAATTAACCACCCTACCTACAACACCCATTTTCACTACATATACATCCTCCAGAATACCTTGTCAATATCCAAACCCATCTTGTTCACTTCTGTTTACCCACCTCATCGGTTTCTGCTCTAATGTGGTGAATATCATAAAAACGGCTATTTCAATAAGCATCATCATTCCAGTTCATTACACCCACGCTTGTCCAGCCACACCATTTATTCTTTTTCTAATGTGGTGAATAATCCCAACCACCACGTGACCTACTACACCCATATTCATAGGCTATACTCCTCATCCTCTTCCATCATGGCCCCCCAACACCACATATATATATATATATATATATATATATATATATATATATATATATATATATATATATATATATATATATATATATATATATATATATATATATGCAGAAACTTCACCGTGAAGATATGTATGCAAAATAACCACAGGAGCAACAGTGGGTACTTTCGTATATTACATCTTCAGACAGAGTGAGACAGAAACGTAAAGGGTAGAGGTCTTTTATGCACACCAGCAGCAGGGAGTGGCACACAGAACAAAGGATGATCTGAATTTTTACCTGCGACTTAACTTATGGTCACCTGCAGCAGGGAGTGGCACACAACAAAGGATGACCTGAATCTAAAAATGGGCGATGCACAGAACAACAGGTACCTTTCTTTTTTCTTCCTTAGGGATGCACGTGACAAAAGGGGGGGGGAGGAGGAGGGGAGGAAGGGGGAGGGGGAGGGGGGGAAAGAGGAGGGGAGGAGGGGAATGGGGAAGGGGAGAGGGAGGTGGGAGGAGGAGGAGGAGGGGATAAATATTGCGGCTTAACTTAAGACCTAGAGGATTAATGCTAGGTGTGTCCCACACAGGTGTGACTACACCACCAGGAGATGACAGGGAACAATCAGTTGTTAGTCTGGGGGATAATGCTTTAAAATTAATTCAGTTAACACTTTATCACACTTCAAATGATCATAGCTCATGTTTACATTCTTTTCATATGTGCCAGAGCATTGGAAAGAAGCTAAAATATCCACTAAGTATAATAACTCAGTGCCACAATGCAGCCAAGAAACGATTCCTTGAAGGGAAAATTAATAAGCTAATTCGCCAGAATATTCAAAGAACCCTTGTCCTCCCCTTCCATGAAAATTTTCTTGATGTTCACATACTGAAGAAACTTAATGTACAAGTAGTATTCAAATATGAAAACACCATCAAAAAAACCCTCATCAAGAACAGCCCTTTCAGTAATTCAGGCGGTGTTTATAAAATCCCGTGTAAACGCTGTAACAAATTCTACATAGGACAATCTGGAAAAATTTGGAAACTAGAATCTCACAACATAAACAATGTGTAAGGACAGCCGAACAGAGTAGTGGTTTATTTCAGCACAAAGCATCCAGTGATCACCATATTGACTGGGCAGCCTCTAAGATTCTAGCAAGATCAAAAAGCTTAGATGAAAGAATTATAATAGAATCTTGTCTAATTTCTGGCACATATGAAAAGAATGTAAACATGAGCTATGGTCATTTTAAGTGTGATAAATTGTTAACTGAATTAATTTTAAAGCAGTATCCCCCAGACTAACAACTGATTGTTCCCTGTCATCTCCTGGTAGTGTAGTCACATCTGTGTGGGACACATTCCTCCTCCTCCTCCCTCCTCCCTCTCCCCTTCCCCCTTCCCCTCCTGCCCTCCCCCTTCCCCCTCCCTCCCCTTCCCCCTTCCTTCTCTCCTCCTCCCCCCCTTTTGTCACGTGCATCCCCAAGGAAGAAAAAAGAAAGGTACCTGTTGTTCTGTGCATCGCCCATTTTTAGATTCAGGTCATCCTTTGTTGTGTGCCACTCCCTGCTGCAAGTGACCATAAGTTAAGTCGCAGGTAAAAATTCAGGTCATCCTTTATTCTGTGTGCCACTCCCTGCTGCTGGTGTGCATAAAAGACCTCTACCCTTTACGTTTCTGTCTCACTCTATCTGAAGATGTAATATTCGAAAGTACTCACTGTTGCTCCTTTCATTTTTCCTATGGTTATATATATATATATAGATAGATAGATTGATAGATAGATAGATATATACATCATATATATATATATTATGTATTATATATATATATATATATATATATATATATATATATATATATATATATATATATATATATATATATATATATATATATATATATATATATATATATATATATAGATAGATAGATAGATAGATAGATAGATAGATATATATATATATATATATATATATATATATATATATATATATATATATATATACATACTCGTACAGTTGTACAGTAGTGTGCGTTTTCGTACACTGAAGAACGAGGGTTCGCGCCTCGCCAGGGTAATAAACTTTGGGAGCGTTCTTCTGGCCACGTACTACTTGGCGGACATCAGGGGTGCTGTGGTTGAACCAGTGTCTCATACTATAAAGTATATTTGCACCCAGTCGGCTCGCGCGGCCGATTACACTTGGTTCACAGACTACACACACATCCAAAGCCACTACAATTACACTTACAAGCACTTCTCACCCTACATACAATCTCTACCAGACAGCCTAAGCCACTTGGTAGAGATACATTGGCTGTATCGTCCCGACTTCGGTAGGGATAGGCCGGTCCTGCAGTGAACACTCAAACGGCTGATGAGATAAGATGTATACTCGTATATGTATAAAACGTGGTAAGATTTGTGCAAGATCAGTAATTTATTTTTTATAACAAAATCCACATTATTCCACGTTATTACACGGTTCCCTGTCCCTCCCTGGGATGAAACTCAGCGTCCTTTCAGATGCTGACCACACGTCCAGTGGTTTGAATGCCGCCTCAGTGAAATGCTCTTCCTTGTTTAAAATGCCGAAAAAAAAAAATCTCTATACTTAAATATTAATCGTGCCTTATTATGATTATATTCAGTTCTTAAGATGCGTAACTTTATATAACTGTAGGTTGGGGGTTGAATATGAGATGATTTAGCGACTAGCAGTGAGGGTGAGGATGCCCAGTACTCTCACTCACACACTCTTAGCTGCTTGTTCTTGCTACTGACAGACGCCTTTTTTTTTTTTTTTTTTTTTTTTTTTTTTGCGGTACTCGTAGCTTTGTCTTACTCATGGGGTAAGTTCATTCAATTTCTAAAGCCTCCAGTTTGAAAAGGCTTCTCTAAGGTAAAGTATATATAGTACAGTGGTGTCGTCTCCATAATTTTTTTACTAGTACTAGATGATCATATCAACACATGAGGGACATTTCAGACTAAAGAGGTTAGATAATAGCTTAACCCCTTCACTACTAGTGTTAATCTGAAGGTGAAGGTTGGAGGGAAGCTAGGTTCGTCACACACACACACACACACACACACACACACACACACACACACACACACACACACACACACACACACACCTGCAGTTCATCTACCTTAACTTGGCGTTGATATTTGTTCTTTTGCAATATGTTTCCTGTTCGTCATTGGCAGAGTAACAATATTATTCTATGGCTCCACATAATTTCAGAAGCAGTTTTTCGTGATCAGCATCATATTCTGGCTAAAAGAAAGTCGTATCCAAGATGTCACACCGAACAAATACCTGTTATTTAGTTTTAAGGTGATAGTTCAAAGCGTTGCAATCTGCACGAGGAATAGCTGACGATGACACTGTTACTCGTGTAGCCTAGTAACCTTTATCTACCGTTAACAAATTTTCGTTCACTGTGAAACTTTGGCCTCTATCTCTTTCCAGTTAGGGATGAAGGTAAAAAGTGAGTAGAAACTATTGAAAGCTAGAGTACAGCACTTATAGATGCAAAAAATAGGTTTCATACAATATGTTAGATATGTGGTTGTTCGTTTAATGGTCTGGACAGGCAGTATTGGAGTACATCCGGTGCTGGGTGATGTTCCGACACCGCAACACACAGAAATAAACTGCACCTCGAGCCTAGAAATATCAGAGGCAATATATCAGGCGGTGAGGCACAGGTTACACGCCACTGAAAAATCGAGGGACGAATGCAATTAGTCAGTGAGATATTGTGGCGAGCGGGAGGGAGAAAGAGGGGGCGACCACCACCATTCATAGCTCCTGTCAGACCAACCCACCATCCCTCTCTCCTTACATTACAAATACTCTCCACACTCTCACACTTTACTCTCAGTTTCACTCTCACTTCCACCACCCCACTTACATTCCTGCCTCACTCACTGAGAATATGAATACACACTCACTCTCACTCACGTCACACTTTCACTCTCATTTTTACAGTAGCTCACCCGACCAGTACCCCTCTCTCACAGCTACCTCGGTTATTGTCAATATATATACAGTGCCCTCGCACAGTAAACGTATTCAGAGTAAACGATTCGCCTAGTAAATGAGCAGTGGGTAATCAGGTCCGCAAAAATAATGAACGGTTGAACCCCGAGTGAACAAAATCGGGGGGAAAAGTAGCCCATAACCGCCATCTCCCATATTGAACGACCCCCTCCCCCTAGTAGACGCTCCACAAGAGGCCAGATCTGAGCAACCTTTTGAGCAGAATCCAATGGAGGACGAAGATTTGCTTATGTCTGTTTGCCTAAACTCAGTAAACTTCTGGCGGCAATGTATGTTCTGAGAGAAGAAGTCAAGGCAATTGAAACGAGCTACCTTAGGACACAGGATGTGTTCAGTGGAGCAGAAACCACTTTTCGTCATTACATTGAAAGGCACAATATGGAAGTCAACAGAAGAAAACAACACTCATCACACGCTACTACCGAACTCAAGAACAACAGGAACCAGTTGCCTCTAAATCGTCTGCTACACTTCCTGGGGAAGACAATGATGATGTGATGTCAGTAGTGTCATCTTTGGACTTTGAAGGTTTTATGGGAGAGGTGAATGAGGTAGAGGCACGTGGGGAAGTGGTTCAGTCAGGGGATGAGGGCAAGACTGGTGATGGGAACGAGGGAGTGGAAGGTGATGTGGCGAGGACAAACTAAGTTTATTTCCCTGCCTCATATCCACCTGTATTCAAGCCAATCAGGGCCGCCATCTGCTTAATTTAAGGTAAATAATCATGTGTTTTATATTTTATACATCTGAACTGTATGGATTTGAAATGTGCCCTTTAGTGCATCTCTATGGCTCAAAAAGTGGACTTTGAGGGAGCGGTGTCGCCCATATGCTATTTTATCCCTAAGATATGTTGTTCACAGTGAACAAATTCACTTTGAACGAGCTCGTCTGCCGCCCATAAACTCGTTCAAAGTGCGAGGGCACTGTATGTATATATATATATATATATATATATATATGCAAAATAACCACAGGAGAAGTGAAGTCTCTGCAAATATATATATATATATATATATATATATATATATATATATATATATATAGATATATATATATATATATATATAGATAGATAGATAGATAGATAGATAGATAGATAGATAGATATAAATAATGCAGAGAAGAAGGAACCAAAGGCTAGAAATCTGCAAATTGTTCCCCCCTAAGAAAAAATAAAAAGTTAACAGAGAATCAAATTCAAGATCTGTTCATTTCTAGATGCTGTGTAATAGACTGGAGGCCATAGGCAACAGGAAATACAGAGGAAGACAGTTCCAGAGTTAACCTGTTGTATACAGGAAGGACTGAGACTAACGGTTAACTCTTCCACTAGAAAGCTGGACAGAAAAGGGAACAGTTTGCTGCTAAACACCCGCCGTAATGGTGGAGGGATGCAAGCAGACAGTTCAGAGGAGCAGTGACCATTGAAGTTGCGATAGAAAAGTGATGAGGCGGCAAAAGTGCTGCGACGACGTAGAGGTTGAAGGGAGCCAGTAAGAGGAGATGAGTTAATGAAATGGAAAGCCTTTGACTCTACCATGTTGAGAAGAACTGTATGTGGGGAGCCTCCCCACATGTGAGAGTTGTACTCTACACACGGACGAATAAAACCCGTGTATAAAGTCAGTAACTGTGCAGTGATAAAGAAGGCACTGAGTCGGCTTAGCACACCTAATCTCTTAGAAGCAGATTTTACCAGGGAAGTAATATGATCTTTCCAAGATAAATCCCGAGAAAGTGAATCCCCAAGTATATTAAAAGATGATGCAGGACTGAGTTGGGTACTGTTAAAAATTATAGGATACTCTTGTGGTAGATTTTGATGGGTCAAGGGATGTAAGAAATATGTTTTTTGGTGCATTAGAAACAATAAGATTGCTATTACCCTAGTCAAAGATACGAGCTAAGTCACACATTAGGTGTGTCATAGCCTCATCCCTTGTTTGTTGATATAACTGCTGAGATGGACGCTGCAGGAAGCGAATGAAAAGGTGAAGGGTGGAGTCATCAGCATATGAATGAATTGGGTTAGCTGTACACCTTAAGTCATTGATGAATAGAATGAAGAGAGATGGTGAAAGGACAGTGCCCTGAGGAACACCACTGTTGACAGCCCTGGAAGAAGTACAGTTGTCGTCTACAACAGCAACTATACAGCGACCACAACGGAAACTAGAGATGAAGGTACAGATAGGACAGAAACCGTAAAAGGGAGTTTAGAAACTAAAGATTTATGCCTGACTCGATCGAAAGCCTTTAAGATGTCAAGTCCAATGGCAAACCTTTAGCCAATGTCCAGAAAGGAGGATGACCAGGCATCTGAAATGAAAATGATAAGATGGCCAGTACGGCTTCCCTTGCAGAACCCATACTGACGATCGGAAAGATTGTGATAGGGAAGGTGCTTTATTTTTTTTTTTTCCTTTTTAAGAACAGATTGGAAAACCTTAGAAATACAGGATATTAAAGCAATTGGGCAATAGATACAGGGCTGGGAATGGTTGCCCTTCTTTGGGACAGGCTAAATGACAGCAAAGTTCCAGCAAGAAGGAAAAGTGCAACTTGACAGAGGCAAAAGAGTTTACCTAGGCAGGGTGTAAGCACAGAAGCACAGCTCTTGGGGAAAAAAGGAGGGACCCCATCAGGTCCATGTGCCTTACTAGTAGTGAGGCCACTGATAGCAGAAAACACATCAACTGGAAAAATTTTAATGTCAGCCAAGAGGAAGTCAGAGGGGGGAAGTGATGGAGGAACAGCACTGTAATCGTCTAAGGCGGCACTGCAGGAAAAGGTCTTAGCAAAGAGTTCTACTTTATCAGAAAGAAGAATCAGCAACAGTCATCAGAGTGGAAAAGAGGAAGGTCGGATGATAATGTAAAGTTGTTAGAAAGGTTTTTCACAAGGTTCCAGAAGGAGAGGGAGATTTGTGTTGGAGAATTCAGAGCATTTAGTACGAACGAAATTATTTTTAGCAGAGCGAAGAACAGATTTAGCAAGATTCCTGGCAGAAACATTAAAGAGATGCGATCCAGAGGTGGGTTGACTCCGGTGCCTTTTGAAGGCCCTCTCCTTGGTGTGGACAGCATTAAAACAAGCGTGATTAAACCAAAGTTTTACTGCATTAGTCTCAGAATATAAAAGTGAAATGTATTTTTCCATACCCGAGAGAATTACCTCCGTAATGGCCGAGGCACACCGAGATGGCTGTCGGCCATGGAAGCAGAGTACTGCCTGAGGGCCTCCCAATCAGCAGCTCCAAAGTGCCAAAGCCGCCGTTTCTTGGGAAGGCCCAAAGGCCTGACAGGAAGGATAGGACATGTTAAAATGATAAGGTTGTGAAGAAAGGCTCCCAGTGAAGAGAAAAGATTATCTGCATAAGCAGAAGGATCAGTTATATCGGAACTCTTACCAAGGCAGTCAATGATAAGGGTTAGGTGCTGTATAAGCTGTTCTAGGTCATTAAGGATTGGAAAGTTGTCCTCCTGTAGGCTTGTTCATCAGGTGGATCAGTAAAAGGAGAATAGAGCTAATATGAGTACGAGTACAAGGTGACTCACACCATCACCCTCACATTCTCTCATATTCGCTCTCACTTTCATACTCCATCAACCCACCATTTCTGTCACCCCATACCGCACTCACTGGGAACATGAATACACCTTCACTCTCATTCCCGTACTCTCACCCTCACTTTACCTACCTAACGTGCTCACTCGAAATTATAGTCAACACATTTTCACTCAGCTGTTTTCATATTCAACCTAGCTCTCACTCTCATATTTCAATCACTGTCCTGTACCTTTGCTCTCACTCTAATTTTCACTCCAGCACCAGCAACCTTATCCTCACCAGCACCCTTATCCCGTGTCTCACTCAGACCCTTATTTTCACACTCATGCTTTCATCCTCATTGTCACTTTCACTAATATACTCATGCCCATACCCACATTTTCCTTAGCCTTTCTGTCTATCTACCTTTCAATTTATCTATCTCTTTATCTATATATCTGCTTATCTGTCTGTCAATGTATCTATTTATCTGTTTGTCTGTCTGTCTGTTATAGTTAGACGTCTTAACCCGGTAAGGAAGGTAACAAACAAATTGATTTCATGTCATCCTGTGTTCGTCCAACAGGATGCGCTCCCTCCAGCTCACACCACCCTCATTCCAGTACCTGTCCACTCTGTCCCTCAACCTCATCCTCTGTCTCCTCCCCCCCACTTGTCCCCCTCGCTTCCCTTTGCCTCACTCTCAGACCCACTCCTTTTCAGTTTTTCATTACCTATTTTTTACACATGACCAAACCATTTCTGGGTACTGAGATGCTAAAGCAAAACTCAAATAATATATCAGCTTGCCACTATCTTTGCAGCTTTTATTCACACGTAAAAAGTAAGGTTAGTTAAGGTCCAGACACAAAAACAGAGGCAAAGCAGATAGAACTAAAAGAGCCAAGCTGTCTATTGCCAAAACCTTGGACGGTCTTGGCCAGAGGAGAAACAAGATAAACCTAAAGCGACCCTAAAGAGGTCATTTTATGAATTTGAGTTCGTATTCGGA
This sequence comes from Coenobita brevimanus, assembly GCF_032717465.1. Taxonomy (NCBI): domain Eukaryota; kingdom Metazoa; phylum Arthropoda; class Malacostraca; order Decapoda; family Coenobitidae; genus Coenobita; species Coenobita brevimanus. The sequence continues at coordinate 42,195,032 of NC_136978.1, forward strand.
AAGAATCCTAAGGTACATATAACATGATAAAGGGCGTCTTTGATATCCGTACCCACTCCTGCAATATTGTAGTGGAAAAAAATCAATATCTGCAGGAGAGACAGGGGAGCAAGCCCCAAGGGTCTTATCCTTGTCCAAGGAAAGGCCAACTTTTGTACAAAATTATTGGGACCTAGATAAAGGCTACGGCATTGCTCCCCCCTGGGTGCAGTCCTCCTCATAAGGGGTGAACATTAGGTGCCTCACTCTGTCTAAAACGTGGCTGGGGTGAACGTCTACCAATATACAGAATCTCGTGTACTAGGTCCAAAACCACAACCATGCAAAAAGGCTTTGACAAGGACCCCATGAGGTGGTGTTTAGGGGTCTCACCCTGGCCAAACCGTTGACCCGGTAACTGCGCAAAATTTTGTGCTCTTAGGTAAAAAGAGTATGAAATTGTACCGAGGGAACCTCCTACTCTCCCACCCTCCCTCCGCCAGTGGAGGGTGGTCATTGGGGGATCCCAGCCATCCTAATACCTGGCTAGAGAAAGTGCCTATCGATGTACAAAATTGTGCGTTCTTGGGTTAAAAACTATAGCGTTGTATAATCGTATTGCCAGGACACCTAGGGCTTCCCCCTCCCCTCTGAGGAGCAAATCTTGGCGGTTCCACCCATCCCACAGTGTGGCCAGGGAGAATGTCTATCACATTCTTTGGTTAAAAATTATGCCCGTACATAACGAACTTGGCCGAGACCACTGTGGGCCATCTGCGGCGCCTGTGGGTAGCAGCCCACGGAGGTCCCACTATGATTAGACTCTGGTGCCAGTGAAGTTCTACCGTTTTTCAAAAATTCCTGTCTGCGTGTTAAAAAAATATACATACTGTATATATATATATATATATATATATATATATATATATATATATATATATATATATATATATATATATATATATTTATATATATATATATATATATATATATATATATATATATATATATATATATATATATATATATATATATATATATATATATATATATTTATTCATAACGGTTTGGGGTGGTACACCCGGTAGGCGCTGCCCGCATGGGGGACGACTTTCTGGAGCCCCGCTCTGCCTGAAACCTGGCCAAACCTGGCCCAGGGGAGGCCTACCATTGTGCAGTTGTTTTTTTTCTTATGCTTCTCCCATAAGGTCTGGCCCTGCTTATGCCGGAAAGTACAGTTACTCAGTGAGAGAGAAAGTCAGGAAGGGAGTGACACACCCTGAAACAAGCAGAAAAAAAAATCGATAAATATGTACATATTGTCGACTAAATGTTAACATTCCCTTTCAGGTTAAGGTAGTGTACAATATAATCTCCATTCTTAATTTCCCATGAAATTTTCTTGACAGCTTTTCTATGCTACATGGTGGTCCTTCTCACTATTTCCTGCCAGCTTCGGCTGGAGGGCTTGGTGGGCGCGGGGAGTCTTCGTGCTGTGTCCTTCTCTGTAACTCAAAGAATAATTTTCATAAGCTTCCCTAAAAAGAAAAAAAAAAAGGACCTACAAGTATGTTGCTGTTTGATTTCCTTTACACTCCTTTGTGATGATGGGAGATGGCAGGGAAGGGAAGGGGAAGAAGAGCGGAAAAGAGATGAATGTAGAAGACAGAGAAAGAAAACAGGGAGAAGAGGGAAGGGAAAAAATGTTGAGGCAGAGGAAGGGGAGAAGGAGGGGGACGAAGGGAGAAGGAGAGGGGAAGAGATTTAGGTAGAGACGGGTGAGGGAAAAGAGAGGAGAGGGAGAGGAGGAGAGATAGGGAGAGAATACAGGGGAAAATGAAGGGAATATGAATTAGGGGAGGGAGAGGGTGAGGGAATGAAGAGTAGCCTAGAGGGAAGTAGGGACGCATAAGACAATGATAGGAAGAGGTGTAGGGCAAGGTGGAATGGAAAGAAAGAAATGAGAGAAGGGAAGGAAGGGAAGAGTGGGTGATGAGGAGGGAGGAAAGAAGACTGTCAAGTAGACAATAGAGGAAAAGGGATATAATATTGTGAAGGAGAACACAAAAGTCAAGGAGGGGAGAGGGATAGCTTGGGGAGTGCGGAAGGAGGGAAAGATACAATGGTAGAGAAATGATTAGGGCCAGGAAGGAGAGAGAGAGAGAGAGATGGAAGGGGAGGGGTAGGGGAGGAGGAAGGTGGGAAGGGAAGGATGGGAGGAGAGGGGAAGGGAAGGGAGAAGGGGAGGGATTGAAGGAGGGGGGCGTGGGGATGGGATGAATGGGAAGGGGAGTAAGAAGACTGCGCTTCCTTAATCTCTCTTGTCCATGAGCAGAAGGCATCACTGGTTTATGGCCTAGGATACAGGGCGATTAAGGCAGGCAGGCAGGCAGGCAAGCTAGCAGGCTGGCAAGCAGACAGACAGGCAGGCAGAAAGGTTAAGAGGAAGTCAGGCAGGTAGACAGGATAGCAGTCAAGCAGGCAGGCAGATGGTTAAAGAAATGAGGCAGATAAGTAAGAAGACAGGCATCTAGGAAGGCAAGCAGGCAAGCTTTCAGACAGGCGTTCATGCAGGTAGTAAAGCAGAGAGGCAGGCAGGTAGCTAACATGACAGACAGGAAGAAAGGTAAAGAACTGAGACAGGCAGACAAGGACAGAGGAAGGCAGGCAGGCAGAATGGCATCCATGTCGGCAGGCATAGAGGAAGACAGGCACAAACAGAAGAAGACAGGCAAGGAGGCAGGCAGATATCCAGACAGGCTGTAAAGCAGAAAGGCAGACAGGTAGTTAGCAATACATGCAAGCAGGCTGGCAGGCAAGGAGGAGGTGAGGTAGGCAGACAAGCAAGCCTATTATTTACCTACCAACCTATTTATTGTTATGCCTTGTCTCCAGTTAAAAATGGTAATATGTATAATTTAGTTCTGTCTCGAAGTAAGCATTTTCCTTTTGAATGTTTATACCCATTCTCTTTCAAGTAAGCAAGAACTGAAATTTGCTTATGTTTCATGTTATGATAGTAATATTAAAGCGTAATTATTAATGTCCAGTATTTAAAAAAAAAAAGAAATATAAATATTTCAAATGTTAGTTCGAATATGTACTATTTCATTATTTATTTTTTAGGGTTTGTTCATCGATGACGTCACAAAGTTGAGACTTCCCGGATGTAACGGAGAAAGACAAGAGTGGATAGATCAGCAGGCGGGAGGAGAGACGCAGGAAAGATAATGTAGGGTTTGTCCTAAGGTTTTTATACTGAGACATGCAAGGCTGAGTGCCAGAGAGATGTTTTGGGAATTGCTGGAGGTATGTGGATAAGTCTTTATTTTGTGTAATTCCCACATACATTAATGGAAGTGCCGTAATCCAAGCAGAGCAGTAACTCCGGGCAGAGGCAGTGGGGGCCATATTGTGAAATCTGGTGTAGCACTTGTGAGGATTATTTATGGTGCTGTGCGTGAGACTTTGGGGCTGTGAAACAAGTATTTTTATTCACTGTCGTGTACTCATCTATTGTAATATAGTTAAGGACATGTATATAACTGGAGTTTTTTTTTTTCTTATATCTGAGTTGGAAATGAGTTACGAGTGTTATACGGGTTACTGTGTGAGTGGTGTATTCAACTGATCCCTTTTTTGTCAAGAGCACCAGTTTCCTAAGGCTAGAGGGAAATATTGTCTGTATTTTCTTGGATCAATTAATCTGATATGTTTCTTTCAGGGCAGCCTGATTAACACACATCAGTAGGGGTCAACATTTTCAATTACTCTATACCTTTCTCTCTACCTAGGCATCTATCTATCTATTTTCTTTCAAATCTGCATATTCACTCGCCTACCGACATACCTATTTTTCTGCCAGTCTGTCGATCAATCAGTAAATCAATCTGTCTGTCTGTCTGTCTATCTGTCTGTCTGTCTATCACCAAAGAAACATGCTGGAGTGTAGAGAGTTAGGTAGGGATAGGGAGGACGTAATGATATTAAGTGGTAATGCGAGTATGGCGTGGTAGTGACAGTGAAGGATGGGAAGACGAGGAAATTAACACAATGCACCTTACCCTTAGAAAAAAGCCTCTCTCCCAGCAGTCCACCATCTTTCTTTCGGGGGATTGGGAGGGAGTTACAGTGAAGGATGTGAAGGCGAAGAAAGACTACACAGTGATCATATCCTTAGGAGAATATGGCTTCTTCTCTGACCTTCCTTGTTTTGTCATGGAAGTGTACTCGGCGGACTGCAGGCTTATTCTTATCTTGCAGTGAATCATCTTCCTTTCGGGGGATTGGGTGGGAGTTAAGGGGCATTCATACAAATTAAAATGAGAAAATAGCTGACATGATATTAAACATCGGTCTCAAGAGTATTAGGTTATTGTTACATCAATCGACTAGGTTAGGTCCAATAAGTTAACGCCTCTCTCTCTCTCTCTCTCTCTCTCTCTCTCTCTCTCTCTCTCTCTCTCTCTCTCTCTCTCTCTCTCTCCATCTATTTTTCCGTCAGTAGTTTTCTTTTATGGTGCAACTTCGCAAGCTCTGATTTTCTCTTTACTACTTCTTTCACTTTATACCATCCTTTAATTAAACTCTCTCTCTCTCTCTCTCTCTCTCTCTCTCTCTCTCTCTCTCTCTCTCTCTCTCTCTCTCTCTCTCTCTCTCTCTTCTTGTTCATCTTGCTTTTAATTAGTACAGAAAGTAATACAATTGTCTTCCTCATCCAGTCAACTTTTTTCCTCTCATGAACTGTCTTTCACTTTTTTACACAGAGTCCTGTTTTTCTTGCCTTTCTTTCCTATTTTTCCTCTCTTTGCGAAGGTATGGGCAAAGTTTTCATACCATCTATCTGTCTTTCTGTCTATCTATCTACCTATGTGTCTGTTGATCTATATATCTTTCATTCTTTCACTTGTAACTTGGAACACTCTAATTCCATTGTTTTACCATCTTTATTTTCTTTATTCCCTGTGCGGAAGTCTGGTCACAGTCGTTCTCTCTCTCTCTCTCTCTCTCTCTCTCTCTCTCTCTCTCTCTCTCTCTCTCTCTCTCTCTCTCTCTCCCCTTTCGGTCGTGGGTAGGAAATGATAGACAGAAAGGAAAAAAACAGACACACAAAAAGGCGAGGAGACAGACAGGCAGCAACACAGATACATAAACAACTAGAGGCCCAGCAAGGGGGGAATCACACCAGCCGCAAGCCGATACATATCTAGCGTGGCTCGGAATATGACCTTGACTTTGACCTACTTTCACCAATTTCGAACTCGAAGTAGATTTTCATCGCTACTACAGACCTGTAAAATTTTATAATGATGTCTTGAGCAGTTGCAAAGTTATTGTGCTAACAGACACACAGGCAGACAGACAGACAAACTGAGAACAATACTCGTAGGAGATATTCATCCCTACTACACACCTGTAAAATTTTGAGATCTTGAGCGGTTGCGAAGTTATCGCGGTAACAGACACACAGACCTTGACTTACTTTCACCAATTTCGAATTAGTGATCGATTTTTTCCCCTACTACACACCTGTAGAATATTCTGATGATATCCTGAGCGTACTAACAGACACACAGATACACACACAGCCAAATTGAAAACAATATCAGCCTTGCTATCGCGGCTGGAGTTGGTCAGACAGGCAGGCAGACAAAGTGAATTAGTATCTAGGAGCTTTCCCCTGAATGAGAGCAAAGGTTGTGGTCACCGGTGCAGGAATACTAACCTCAATATACATACACATATACCCATACATACATATATACATATACAGTACATGCACATGTACACCCTCTAAAAAAAATTTTCGGCACCCCCTGCTCTGATACCTTTCGCAACGATCACTGTTACAGACGGCGAGAATACGTGGTGTGGTTGATACCCCTGTACCTCTCTCACTCTCCCACTGGATTTCATCATTAGCGGACGAAGTAACACACACCAGCAACACAGGGCCAGGGATACCAAGCACACACCGAAATTCAGGAGATGATTCAGAATGCTTCGTGTGGTGTATCATAATGTATCGTGTTGTAAGGGTGCCGAAACTTTTTTTATAGCCTGTACAAATAGATTACATATACAATTGCATATACTGTACACCCTCTCTCTCTCTCTCTCTCTCTATCTATCTATCTCTCTATCTATCTATATATATATATATATATATATATATATATATATATATATATATATATATATATACATCGGCACACTTTTAGCGAGATAAGATTGACACCGGACGAGAGATCTGAAAATAAACAGAGTTACCATGTCTGGTTGGTATCCCTGATCTGCTGAGCCTTAGGTCCGTACTTATGGTGGCATCGGAGGCATCGTAGCACCACTTACTAAGCCACTTGTTTTGTTTACTAATTATCACTGCCATTTACGTTACTTAGAGAGTTTGAGTATCAACATAGTTTTCATAAGAATTATAAACAAGGATGTCGACGGGTAATGTGCAGAATATTTCGTTGCTTAAGAAGTATTACGAAAGAACCCAAAGCCACTTTGAATATGAGCGCTGCTCATTCGATGCTCAATTTGTCCAAGCTGAAGAGTTTCGTAGGCAACACATTCCTCAGGTCATGTACAAAACGACAACCGTCTGCGGTAAAAGCCTATCCTCAAGTAATAAAAGAAAAGCATTCGGGAGCCGAATGCTAATCGCCAGCCAGAATATACTGTTGGCCAAGTCCAAGATTTAGGACATATCTTGATACCCTGAAGGTTTCATGTTGATAGCTCAAGCCGTTCGTGAGATAAAATGGTGCTAAAGGAGGCCAATACAAACTAGTTGACCTTTGGCAGCCATTTTGGTGACCTTGACCTTAACCCCAATTGCCCATTATCGAACTCGTCCAAAATTTTGACCATGTATTGGTACCCTGAAGGTTTCAAGTTGATAGCTCAAGCCGCTCATACGATATGCTGGGAACATACACACACACACACACACACACACACACACACACACACACACACACACACACAGGCGGGCAAAAACATTATCGCACAGCCTTGTTAAGGCGGGGAATAACAAATATGCCTACTGATCACCCCCTCTGCAGTGGCAGAATCGGTAGAAAGGCGGCCTGCAGTCCAAATGGACTCAGGTTCGAGTCCCGGCTGGAGCAGGTAACAGTTTAGGGATTTGAATTTCATAAAAGGCAGACTTTATTGATCTACCAGAAGACCCGCCGACATGTCATAAAAAATACCCCACCTAATACCAGTACACCAGTCCTGTATGAGACATTGCATGTATTCAATATGGACGGTGAGTGTTAGCGCCGAAGTGGTAACATGTAGAGGTGTAAGATATGTAGGAGGACTACTGGGCCTTGGGACCAGGCTGTTAAGCCTATGCCCAGAGTCGAGATTATATATATATATATATATATATATATATATATGTCTGTATATGTGTGTGTTTGGGCGCGCGCACGTGTATGTATGCACGCGCAAATATTTAAGTACAGCGCGGAGTGGTAGGCAGAGTAGGGTGTCGTGTGTGTGGGTGGGTGCCTGTTACACACTGACAATACAAAGCAAGTTAATTAAACTTCAGAGCTCAGTGCCGGTGTTCCTTTTTTTTTTTTTTCCTTTTTGATGCTGAATAAAATTTTCTAACTATTCCATTGCGTCTTGGTTACGTCACTCTCAGGGCACATCCTTCAATATCCTTCCTGACGCATCAATTCAAAGTTCATCCTCTGTAGCGAGAGAAACATACCAAGCCTTACTGTTCCAATGTGTCTACTTCACACTCACGGCATGTCTGTCACTTGTCCCCTTGACGCATCGTAATAGACGGCATTATCTGAGGCAAGGGAAATATGTCAGGCTGCTCTCATGTTGGGAATATTAGCCGTCTGGGAAAAGAGAGACGTGGAAGAGGTGAAATTATAGGGTAACTTTCGTCCCCGACGTGTACATAAAGGTTTTCCTAACATCAAACGATATCGATAAAGCGGGAAAAAGATCACGGAAATATTTCAGCAACATCAAAGACCTGCTGCTGAAGGGAAATGCCGTCATGTAGTGGTACAAATATATAGTTAGGTGTCTCCTCTGCCTGCTTATACAGCTTCCCCCAACTACCTCACTACTCCCTAATAGGAAAATAGTAGGCTACAAAATGATGATGTAAGCCTGCATTTTACTGGGTTCACACTTCCACTGGGCCTGGGACCATACCACCAACAAAAACAGCAGAGGAAGGCATGTATTGGTAAAACTGAACGTCTGAATGTCTAACCAAACATCAGTATTATGAATGTCAGTTCCATAACACATGTGATGATAAAAGAAGAATATAGTTAACGCCTATCGACCTTGCGATTTATTAAAGCAAACAGTCAATTTTCTCTAAGTCTCAATCGTCCTATGAAACACCATTCGCATTAGTCTGTTTAAATCCAGGTACTCAACTGTACTACTGGCTGAACAAAGACTAGGGGGAAACAGAATATGTTCACCATTTTGACCAAGCTGATCAATGAACTCGGGTTCTTCCAGTTCCGAGCTGGATGTGCTAACCAATGCTCTGTCCGCTGTCCCCCTGTGTAAGAAACTTCAATAATAGTAGTAGTCGTAGCAGTAGTAATAGTAGTATCATGCCCAGGTTCACCTGAATGTGAACCTGGTGAACTGCAGACCCAGCTTGCCCTCCTTCCGCAACTCACCATCGTCCTTTCGGAGGATATGAAAGCGACTGAGGGACGTTTGTATGACCGGATAGCTCCACCATCCGGTCTTATCGGCGCCACAACGTGAAGGCGTCTGTCTCCCCCACCAAGAAGCGTCACTGAACAATATATACTGTATAATCGAGCCTCCGCCGCGAAAATTTCCAAGTGCCTAGATAAAAGCCAGGACGAATCACAATGCAAGGGGGAGTAAACAAGTGAAAGGAACAAAGGCATCAAAACAAAGTGACGAGAAGACCTTGAGGAGGAATTTCTTTAGTGCGTGAGACGAATTCACAAAAGGTTCTGAACCATAAGCGATAACAAAAACGTCTCCATATCGTATATATTTTCTTAGTCGTATTTTTCACTTTAATAGTCAATCTTTTTTTTTTTTCCTTTTTTTTTTTTTGCTCTGAAGTATTTTATATAGATCTTTCCTCTGACATGGCCCAGATTTTTTTTTTTCTTTTGCAGCTTATTTCATGCAGCCCAATAGAAAAAAAGAGAATACTATGGCTCTCAAGGCTTTCCATTGCACAACGTCGTTAATAGTATCATATTCCAGTGTTACTATTTTGCCACAATTCAGCATTCAAGACTGCTAGATGGCAGTTTGATGAATTTGGAGTAAAACTAGTATAGTTACATAAATGAAAACGAGCTCAAACAGAAGCAATCTCTGGTACGACGTAAGCTTAGGAATATCATTAATTGCAAGAAACGGTGCCAAGGCACAACAAATTCGTCCCCAGCAGTCATTTTAGTGCTGACGTACAAGCACAACAGGATGCCTAGTCAAAGATGCCACGTATCAAATTTGGAGTAAATCAGGTCAAAATTGACGACTGTATGCCCATTTGAAATTTTAAACCCGAACCACCTGACGATTGACCCCTACCGCTAACTGGGTGGGTGCCCCCCCTAATGTAATGAGGCATGTTATAAGATGCAGATTTGAAAGATGCACCTTTAGGTTTTGGTTTCAAGTCGATATGACGAATTTGAAAGGAGTCATGGCAAAAAAAACTATTTTTACCCTTATTTTTTTTACATTTTAGGGGGCCTACAGCCTGGGCCTTGGCTCAGTTTGGCCCAAAATTTAATCAGGTGATCAGGTCGTACTCCATCATCCCTGTAATTTTAGTCAAAATCGCACCAGTAGTTTTCGCGTAAAGGTGTCAACAGACAGACAGACATAAGACAAACACACAGACAAACCGAGTGAAAACAATACCCGTCCCCAAGCCCTTCCGGGACGGGGACGGGTAACGAGGACACGTTTTTCAAGTAAAATGTTTCAACACATCACCAGCCTCCACATCCTGGGAGATTTTTCTAGTGTTGCTGCTTTTCCTGTACTGTTTCTACACCTCCCACTCCTCCTCCTATTCCACAAGCACTAACATTCCAGCACACACACACACACACACACACACACACACACACACACACACACACACACACACACACTGAAAACTGTCCTTCTGCTACAGAAGATAATGTCTGCTGTACTCTTACTGTCTCTGGTGTCAACGTGTGTGACTGTGCAGACCAATCCTGGATCCGCAAACTCTGGACACAGTCAGCATGTCAAGTCTAGATTTTCTGGGAGAATTCTATTTTGGTTGTGCCTCCATTGTCTCTTTGGCCAGGTTCTGAGCTTCTTTTAGATGAGTAGTTCCTTCGCTGAAGAGGGTTCTCCGTTATTTTCTGTCAGAGAACACTGGTTCAAGATCTTATGGTACGATGTTGCATTTCTTCACGGCTGTACTTATATGATCCTTATATCTCTTCCTCTGTCTCCCTGCATTATGGCATGCTGCAGGGAGTTGACGATACAGCACCTGGCTGGGAAGGCGGTGCTCAGGCATATGGAACATGTGTATGACCAATCTCAGCTTAATAGCCAGCTTGGTTGCTATGTTGGTTGACTTTCCCAGCTGGAGAACTTGTGAGTAAGGGACTTTATCCTCCCACGTGAGTCCTGGAATGCACTGTAAGCATCAGATGTGAAATGACTCAGGCTGTTTGATGTGATGCTGGTAATAGTCCAGGATTCAGCAACATATAAAAGGGTGGAGAGGCATCAAGTATTTCCACCCTCTTATACAGTGTTTCTATGACCGAGAGCCATCTGACAGTGCCTTGCACATTACGAAGGTTATTCTCTCGGGCATTGAAAGATACATTCCTTTCTCTTACCCTGTCACTAATGCAAAAAAAAAAAAAAAAAAATGGTTCAGCTACACCAGTTCTAATGCTGTACACAACAACGAGAGGGCCTACAAAAGGTACTGGAGCCAAGCCACCCCAAATCTCAGCTCTTTTATGTTTCTGCCCGGAATCATGCTAAATCTGTTCTTCGCCCTGCCAAAGAAAAGATCATTATTTTGAACAAAGTGTTCTGAACTCTCCAACTCAAATTCTTCCTGTTCCTTCTGGCACCTTGCCAAAAACATTCTTAACAACTTTTCCTCATCATCTGTCCCACCTCTTTTCCACTCTGATTGTGCTGTAGCTGTTTTTTCTACTGATAAAGCGGAACCCTTCACTCAGACTCTCTCCGCGAATTCCACCTTAGACGATTCCGGTGCTATCCCTTCGTCACTCTCTCCCTCTGACTCTCTCATGGCTGATATTAAAAGTTCTTCTGTGGATTTTTCTGCCATCACTGGCCTCAGTACTAACAAGGCATATGGGCCTGATGGAGTCCCTCCTGTTGTCCTCAAGAATTGTACTTCTCTGCTTACACCTTGCCTAGGCAAACTCTTTCGCCTTTGTCAACTTCTACCTTTCCTTCTTGCTCTAAGGATGCTCTCATTCAGCCTGTCCCAAAGAAGGGTGACCATTCCGAGCCCTCTAACTATCACCCAATTGCTTTAACATCCTGTACTTCAAAAGTTTTTAAATCAATTCTTAACAAACAAAAAATCTAAAGCACCTTTCCTGCCACAACATTCTTTCCGATCGTCAGTATGGGTTCCGCCATTGACACTCCACTGGCGATCTTCTCACCTTCTTTTCAAACTCCCGGTCATCCTACTTTAGGGACTTTGGCAAAAGCTCTGGCATTGCACTTAACATCTCAAAGGCTTTCGATCGAGTCTGGCATCAATCTCATACCGTTTTTATCCTTCTATCAGTGCCTTGATCTCAAGCTTCTTTGCTGATCATTCTATAGTCACTGTTGCAGATGGCCACCGTTCTTCTCTTAGAGCTATCAATGGTGGGGTTCCTCAGGCTTGTGTCCTATCACCAGTTCTCTTCCTTCTATGCATTAAAGATCTTCTAAGCTGTGCATCTAACCCTATTCACACATATGCTGTTGACTCCACCCTTCACCTTTACGTTTGCTTCCCACAGCGTCCACTCAGCAGTTGCTCCAGCAAACAAGGGATGAGGCTATGGCACACCTAATGTCTGACTTGGCTCATTTCTCTGACTGGGGTAAAAGTCCTTGTTTTTATGCTTCAAAAACTCAGCTCCTACATCTTTCAACCCGTCACACTCTTCTGCAAGAGCGTCCTTTTATTTTTAACAATACCCAACTCAATCCTGAATCATCTTTAAACACACCTGTTGTTTCATTCTCTTGGGATTCATCTTGGAGAGGTCATATTACCTTTCTTGTAAAACTGATTCCAAGAGATTACCTGTGCTAAGCCGACTCCATGCCTTCTTTACCCCTGCACAGCTGATGCCTTTATACATGGGTTTGATTCACCCCCTATGCATAGTACAGCTGTCATGTGTGGGGAGGCTTCCCACGTACAGTCCTTCTCAACAAGGTGGAGTCAAAGGCTTTTCGTTTCATTAACTATCCTCCTCCTATTGGCTCCCTTCATCCTCTGGCTCTTCACCACACTGTTGCATCTTTATCTCTTTTCTGTCATTATTTCAATGGTCACTTCTTCTCTGAATAGTTTGTTTACATCCTTCTACCACTAAGGTGGGAGTGTAGAACCTGTCAAGCAACAAACTCTTATCCATTTTCTGTCCAACTCTCTAATGCAAGTGTTAACTGTTACTCCCAGTCCTTTATTTATGCAATAGGTCAACTCTGGAATTGTCTTCCTTTGTCTGTATCTCCAACTGCCTATGACCTCCTGTCTTTCAAATGGAGAATGTCCAGGCATGTCAAAATGAACAGATCTTGCATTTGACTCTCTTTTATTTATTTTTTCTTGGGGGGAATAATCTTGCCAGCTCTGGCCTTTGATTCCTTCTTTCTTGCATAAAAAAAAATACGGATACCTTCGTCCTGGTTCTCAGGTTGGTGTTTTCAAAGACTCTGGATCTGAGACATTCAAAAGAGGCTGAGGCATGGCTCATCAGTTCAAGGACTTCTGCATCAATGTTATGTTTGTCTACGACCACTCTTCTTAGGTAGGTAAAATTCTCCACATGTTTTACATTTTCTCCGTTACTTTGAAATGCAAGAGGCTCTGCTGGGTTGTTTGTTTTATTGACATATTTGGAGGCCCATTGCATGGTATATGTTGGAAACTATACTGAGACACTGTTCTGGAGTATGTGCATGGACAGCAAAGTCATCAGTAGCCTTTATTGGAATTCTAGGAAATGAGCCATTTCAGTCTTTCATTTGCTTGAGGATAGAACTGGTTTTTTATTCCATCATCTGGGTTCATTTACTGGTGATTTAAATGGGTGACTGCAGTGAGACAGATGTTGAAATTGACATGAGCAAGGATACATCCTTGCTATACGGTCACGTCCAAGTTGAAGGATTTGGATTTAGTTTCAGCTTTGGACACATGAGCATTCATGTTGTCATGCAGGCACCACAGGATGGTAAGAAATTTGTTTGGAACTCCAAATTTTGAAAGAGCATTCCATAAAAGTTTCCTGTTGGCAGTGCAAATGCTTTGGCAAAATCGATGAATGCAACATACAAATCACGGTTCTGTTCATGGCATTTCCTTTGTAACTGTTTGGCAAGAAAGATCATATTCAAGGTAGGCTACTTTATTCTTTCTGAAGTCCACATTGTGTTTCTGGAAGTGTTGACTTAGGAAGAAGTTTTGTCAGCCTGGATAACATTATCTTAGCTAGTACTCTGCTTGCATTCACAACGAGGGAGATGTGTCGCTGTTGTCACAACTTGAGCAGTCCCCTTTCTTCTTATAGATGGTTACAGTATCAGCTGTAAGCCATTTAGACAGAAGTCATTGTTGGTTCCAAATAATCAGTATGAGATGGAGGCACTGGTGGAATACCTGGCAATCCTCTTTCATTAGTTCAAATATGCCATCAGAGTAAGGGCTTTTGTTATTTTTTTGAGATCGGATGGCCTGAACAGTTTCTGCAAGTGAAGGTGGGATATTGAAATCTGCCGCTGGAGGAGCATTTGGTATGTTACGAAGGATTTTGTGCTCCTCTGGGTTTCTTCTATTCAGTAAGACATTAAAATGTTGTGCCCCTCTGTCTAGGGTTGATCGTCTGTCTTTCAGGAACTCTCCTTCAGCTGATCTAATAGGGGTTAGGTTGTGTTGAATTGGCCTATAGATGGTTTGTATGGACGTGTAGAACCCATATTTGTCATTTTTATCAGACAGTCTTTGCAGCTCATTTACTTGCTCAGTCCATCATTTGTTCTCCATGTCATGCAGCTTCCTCTGGGTTTTACCGGTATTTCTGAGAATCTGAAATTCAGTTTCTAGGGTTAAAGAGCTAAGATGTGCCAACCAGTTATGTGCTTTATCCTTCATTGCAAGGTCAGTATGCCCTCAGCATTTTCATCAAATCAGTCTTTATGGCAGTGAGCGGAGGAACCTAGGGTTTCTTTTGCAGTGCATTGAAGCAGTGTCTTATGTTCAACCAGTCTGCATCTAGGTTTATTGCTTTGTTGCTTGGGTCAAATGGTGTGTGTTGCGAGAGCTTGATTGTAATAGTGCTGTGGAAAGTGTTAAAAGTTGCATCATCCATTAAAATACTGCAGTTTAGTTTCTTGAAGGATGGTCTATGACCGTTGTGGGCGTATGAATAGTTGCAGTTTGGTGAGTATAAGGTTATGTTCTGTTGAGCACTCAGCACCTCTCATAGCTCGGATTATAAGAACTTCTCTTTGATCTCGTTGCTTTACAGTGACATAGTCGACAAGGCTTTAGCAAAGATGCATTCCCACCATTAGGTAAAGAATATATAGATATACAGTAAGAAGAATGACAATTTCATATATAGGGGCATAAACTAGGACTCGTACACTATCTTTAAGACGTGAAAATGATCCAGCACTTAGTTTCCAAAATACAGCTATTGAAATATTAGTTTCCATTTTTGGAAGTAGCTCGTAAAATGCTTACAATGTGGCAGTTTCATATAAAACGACATAAACTCTAACACATACTCCATCTTGTTTTATGATATGAAGAAAATCCAGCAAAAAGTTTCCAAAATTTATCATAAGGCAGATTTTTCCCTATATGGTCATAGCTCGTAAAGTACAGAAAATATGGCAATTTTACATATACGGGCATCAACTACGACACATACTCTATCTTTCTGTGTGATATGAAGCCAATCCACCCAGTAGTTTCCAAGATACAGGCCATGACGGAAACACGGACAGACCAATAACACGACACATTTTTCGGTTTGTGGTCATAGTTCATTAAGTACAGACAATATAGCAATTTTTTATATACGGTTATTAAGTACGACACAAACTCCATCTTTCTGTGTGATATCAAGCCAATTCACCAAGCATTTTCTGAGGTACAGGCCCAGATGGAAAGATGGACTGATGGATAACACAAGACAGATGTTTTCCTTATATGGTCATAGCTTGTAAAGTACAGAAAATATGGCAGTTTTACATATACGGACATCAGCTACGACACATACTCTTATCTTTTTGTGTTATTTGAAGCCAATCCACCCAGTGGTTTCCGAGATACAGGCCCGGAGGGAAACACGGACGGACTGATGGACAGGGGTTATTCCTATATCCCCACCATATGGAATAATGGTAGGGATAATTAGGTACCAATGTCTTGGTCTTGCGTGCATCCATGTGACTTTGTGATTATTCCAAAGTTGAAAAATGGTATTGGTGACGATCAGACTGTGTTCTGAGAATAAAGAAAGAAGTATAAGGTCATTGTTGTTCATGTTACCAGCACCATGGTAGCCTATAATGCCTTCCCAGAGGTGATTATATTTTCCTACCCTAGCATTAAAATCTCCAAGCAGAATGAGTTTGTCATTATGTGGTATTGAGCAAATGGTAGTCAGTTTGGTGCCAATGTCTAGATCATGGGTGCACCCATGTGGAATTATGTTTATTCTTAAGTTAGAAAATGGTGTTGGTGATGACCAGACTGTGTTCCAAGCATTAGGAAAGTGGTATACGGTCTTTGTTGTTCATGTTACCAACACCATGGCAGCCTATAATGCCTTGTCAGAGGTGTTTATCTTTTCCTCCTCAGGCACTAATATCTCCAAGCAGAATGACTTTGTCATTATGTGGTACTGAACGAATGGAAACATCCAGAGAGACATAAAAGGAATCTTTGACAGTGTCCTCAGAGTCAGGTCTTGGGGCATAGACACTGACGAGAGTTGCATATTGGGCTTTAGAGAGTGGTATGTGCCAGGGCATCAGCCTCTAATATATCCACAGGCGATTCTTGGATCTTTTATAGGAGGTTGCCTCAGACTGCAAAGCCAATATCATGGTTTCTTTTTGCACTGTCTGGATGTCCCCTCCAGAAATAGGTGTATCAATCTCCTGCTACTGTTAGGTTGCCCTTTCCTGAAAGGAGAGTCTCAGACAAGGAAGCAATGTCAGTTTTATATCTTTTCAGTTGACGGGCAACATGGGCAGTTCTATGGAATGGTAATGTGTCGTGGTAAGTATCAAACAAGGTTCGTATATTCCAGGTAGCAAAAGTCAGAGGGATTCGGTTGTTTTTTGGACCACAATGTGGGATGCCTTGACAGATGCGGTTATCTGCCCAGGCGGTGCGGAGCAGCACATGTTTAGGTTACCTTTTCTAAACCCCTCCTGGTCAGGGGTAAGCAGTTAGGCATCCGTTCCTGGCAGTTTAGTCGAACTGGATGCTGCCGAAGGCATGACCTCCTATACCACCATGCCAGTGACCAATGGCCCAGTGCCATCTATGTGCAGGGCTCAAATTAGCAACTTTCAGTCACATCCATGACCTGTCACTGTAACCCTATCCTGTTAACATAGGTCTTTTCATTTTCATAAAATGATGAAATTGGAAGTGGGTATAGCAGTGGGCTTGCACAATGAATAGATTTGGTGTGACGGTGAGAGCGTACAGTCCTTACCAGCACATAACTTAGCTTTTCTCAGCCTGCGATGGTGGCATGAAGCTTCACGAGGACCATCAACTGAGCAGGGTTGCAAGAGTCTGCAGGAAGCTTTGTCTGTTAAGCCCCGCCTTCTATGGGAATCCACTTACTTATTTTCATTTAGAGTTTACATTCGTAGCCTTAACTTGTCCAGGGGTAGTCTGACCCCTCACTGATGGTCCCTTCAGCGTGGGTAACCCTGTCCTCCTGCTGAATTAGGGAGGAGGAGAGAACCTCTCCCACTATAGTCGTGGCGCACGACTCTGAGGTTGTCATTATCGTACCCTGGCAACCTACCCTTCAACAGTGCTTCCGATTTCGTGTATAATATGATACGTCTGTGATTCGTGTATAATATGTTCGTGTATAATAATATTCGTGTATAATATATTCGTGTATAATGATTCGTGTATATTGATATGAAATCTGAAGCACAGTTGACGGGTAGGTTGCCAGGGTACGATAATGACAACCTCAGGGTCGTGCACCGCGACTATAGTACGGCCCACCAGATTTTACGGGGAACACAAGCCCCCCACCACAACAAAGTGGTTGCCGTGGGGGGTGTCACACACACACACACACACACACACACACACACACACACACACACACACACACACACACACACACAAACTTCATCCAACATCACCGCAACACACGGCTGTCATATCCTACCCCTTAGCAGCAAAACACGCAGACACACCCATATCACCCTAATCTCTCTTACCCCACACCACACCATCCACATCACATTGTCATACCACTTACACCACCCGATTTCCTCACACTTTGCTGTTACTCTACTAGGATCAGCTTCTTTGAACATTGGTCAGTCTCACCACACCCCACCACACAGACGTACCACACCATACCATACTTTCATATCCCACCACACCACACCATACCTCTATACCGCACCACACCACACAGCCATCCCACAGTACACCACGTCACTCCATCCTACACTATCTTACTTACCTTCTCCACACTAACAACCATACCACCACACCTATCCATCATACCACACCACATCACACCACACAGGCACACTGGTCCACTCTGCCCAACACCACCACAAGGCATGATTATCCCACCATGCACCAACACACACCTATGTTATTCCCTCTCCTCACCACATCAAACAGCAATAATATCACTCTTTCACACCAAAACACCACTCTCAGGGTTCAATACCAGGTACATATTGACCACTGCATGACAATACCACAAGATCATACCACCCTCTCCTACTCTACCCATCACACTACACCACACACACCATATAGACAATCCATATCACTATCATACCCATCGCATCATACCACAGCATATCATAGCACACAACACCATACCACATCACACAGACATACTATCTCACCACCACACCACGCCACTCAACACCACATAAGCATACCACTACCCACCAAAACCACACTACACCATACCACACCACACCACACCTTAGCACATTACACAACCAACCCACACCGCATCACATTATACAACCATACCACACCATATTTCACCACACCATATCACAACACTCCATACCACACCACTTTTCACAAACACACCACCATTCCACACCACATCACACCACACTCCACAAGCACACCACACCACACCACACCACACCACACCACACCTTACACGTACAGTACACAGAGCCACCCACCACACAGCCATACCGTCCCTACCACACCACCACACCCTAATACCACCACCCAATCACATCAGCACCAAGAGCCCGGTCCAGTACCAGATACCGTGCGGTGATAACAAGCACATGACAATAACCTTCTCTGCCAGCGTACGCATTCCTGTCGTTACATTCAGCAATACACTCACCTACAATCAGCAATACACATAACTACAATCAGCAATACATTAAACCTACGTCAGCAATACACTTACAGTCAACATTACACTTACAATCAGCAATACACTTACAATAAAAAATGCACTTACAACCAACAAATACACTTACAATCAGCAATACACTTACAGTCAGAAATGCACTTACAATCAGTAATACACTTACACTCAGCAATACACTTACACTCAGCAATACACTTACAATCAGCAATACACTTACTGTACCTACGATCAGCAATACATCTACAGTCAACAATACACTTACAATTAGCAATACACTCGCCTACTCAGCCCATATTGACACAAAGGGCTCCAAGCCTTCCATATCTGCATGAAAAATAGTACATATATAGCCAAACATACGAGTACATGGCAGTACATACACAGCAGTACATATAAAGTCAAACATACAAAGCAGTACATACACAGCGGTACATACATTGCAATACATACACAGCAGTACATACACAACAATATATACACAGCAGAACATACACAGCAATACATACACAGAAGTATACATAGCAGTACATACACAGAAGTATACACAGCAATACATACAAAGAAGTATACACAGCAATACATACAAAGAAGTACATACACAGTACTACGTGCATGGCAGTGCATATACAGTATTACGTACAAGGCACTACAATGCAGTAATAATAATAATAATAATAATAATAATAATAATAATAATGACGATGATGATGATGATGATAATGATAATAAATATAAAAATAATGATAATATTAATACTGATAATAAAATACTCTTGGTTAATCCAGACGAATTTAGTCCCATGGGGTTATGGACCTGACGTTTGTCGTGGTTTTAGAACTTTAGAGTTTAAGCCGATATATTTTAGCATTAGTAGCAATAGTATTAGGTGGGGTAGTAGTAGTAATGGTATTAGGTGGGGACGCTCAACATCCACTCACTCGATGTAGTGCTGCTCTCGGGTGTCTGCCCTTTCCTCTCCTCCCACCTTCTTTCCTTCCTTCGTTCTGTCTTTCATTACTTCAGCCTTTCCTTGTCCTGCCTACGGGTGACTTTACACTTCCTCTTCTGTCTTTCTTTCCTTTATTCTTTCCTGTTCCTTCTGCCTATGGGTGACTCTACACTGAGTGACAAGCCAAATAGTTTCCTGTACACCAGGAAACCATTTACTACGCTGGGTGGTAACCATATAACCATATTATGGCGCCTGATGGTTTAATGGGTAATTGTGGCGCTCCGATCGGATTCAGCCGATGAAGGTTTATATCCAAGGGATGGTTGGGGTTTATTGCTCACCTAATGCCACTCAGAGATGAGTAAGGCTGGTCACTCTCATCTTAAATGCCAGGACCAAATTGCCTAGCCCCGGGCTCCTACGCTTCTCAAGAGGCAACATAGGACTGGATGATGCATGGATGGATGAAGTAGCAGTAATACTAGTAGTAGTAGTAGGAGGAGTAGTAATAGTTACTCCTCAATCACTCAGTCACCTTTAATTCGAAGTATATGGCAACACAATTATTAAGTATAAAATCTATCTATCCATTGCCAGACGCCTTAATCCCGTAAGGAGTGGCCATAAACAAATCGCCTCCATGTCACCCTGTCCCCCGCCATTTCATTGCCCTGCTCCCAGCTCACATCCTCTCTCTCATATACCTCTTTACTCCATCTCTCCATCTCATCCTTGGCCTCCCCCTCCCTCTCCTCCCCTCCACCTCACTCACATACACTCTCCTCGTCAGTCTCTCACTCTCCATCTTCTCCACATGGCCAAATCACCTCAGTGTGTTTCTCCTAACGCTTCCTATCACATCCACATCCAAACCACAACGCTCATTCACTTCCTCATTTGTCAGTCTGTCTCTCCATGTGACTCCACAGGCTCCACTCAATTACAGTAACTCATTTCCACTGCTCTCACTCTTGACTTCTGTCCCTCCAACAAGGTCCAAGCTTCACTTTCATGCGTTAGAGTTGGTATCACAATACTGTCATGTAGTAGCTTTTCACTTCCATGCTCACTTCCCTGTTTCGTATCACTGCTTTCAAGGAACCAGAAACTTCTCTTCCTTGTTGTAACATTTCAAGCCCTTCACCCTCTAAACTTCCATCCTTACTCATCACACTACCCAAGAACCTAAATGCACTCACATTTTCCATTTCCTCCTCATCCAGCCTCACTGTACATTCACTGACTTCACTTCTTCGAAGACCATATCTTTACTCTTCCCTACATTCACCTTTAGATTCCGTTTCTTACACACTCTCCCAAACTCATCCACCAAGCCTTGCAGCTTCTTTCCTTCTCCACTTAACAACACAGTATCATCTGCAAAGAACAGTGCAGAGAGTTTCCAAACACTGCCGTCTCTCACTAGGGCTGCTCCAACATCCACTGCCCTACCTTGTATCTCTTTTATTACCCCATCCATCTACAGACTGAATAACCATGGATATATGACACATCCTTATTTCAATCCAACCTTCAGATAGAAAAATTCACTCAGTTCACTATCCACACGCACTGCAGCCTTAGCAGCTTCACAAATACTCTTCACGGCCTTCAAGAACTTCCCATCTACTCCATACATTCTTATTACTTTCCACAGTCCTTGTCTATCCCCCCTGTCATATGCTTTCTCCAAATCCATGAAGGCCGCATACAACTTCTTTTCCTTGTCTAGAAACTTTTCCACTAAAGATTTAAGAATGAATATCTGATCTACACAACTTCTTCCCTTCCTTAAAACCTCCCTGTTCTTCTCCAACTAATTCCTCTGTTTTTTTCCTAACTCTGTCAATAAGTATCCTACCATACACTTTTCCTATTACACTAAGAAGACAAATGCCCCTATGATTACGACACACTTCTTTTTCCCTTTCCCTTTGTATATGGGGATAATTATACCTAACTTCCAATCCTCCGGGACTCTACCTTCCTCCCAGACTAATCTGCACATCTTCCACATCCATTCTATTACTGTCTCTTCCCCATACTTCAGTATTTCACCACATACTCCATCCATTCCTGGGGCATTCCCCATTTTAACTTTCTTCATTGCTTCCACAACTTCCATCCTATTGATTTTTTTCTCTCTTCTCACATCCCTCCTTCTCCCAGCCATTCCCCAGCCACTTATACTTATTACTTTCATTCCCTATGTCCAACAATCCCTTAAAGTGTTCTCTCCATCTGCTTACTTTTTTTCTCTTCTCCACTAGTAATCTACCATTTTATCTTTCACTCTCCAACTAACTTCTTTGACATCCTGTCTACCTCTCCTTACCTCTTTCCAAAACATTTTCTTACATTACCTCCAC
The DNA here is from genome assembly GCF_032717465.1 of Coenobita brevimanus. Lineage (NCBI taxonomy): Eukaryota > Metazoa > Arthropoda > Malacostraca > Decapoda > Coenobitidae > Coenobita > Coenobita brevimanus. The sequence goes on from NC_136978.1 coordinate 42,217,249, forward strand.
TCTACACTCAAGTTCCTTCCAAAGTCCTCATCCACTCTCTTCTTACTGTCTCTTACTAAACTTTTCACTTCTGTCCTCCACTCTACATAAAACTCTCTCTGTCTCTCAACTTCTTTCACACCCCTGTTTCTCATCCACTTACTATATGCTTTCTTCTTTTGTGCCACAGCCTCTCTCACATCTTCGTTCCACCATGCTGTTCCCTGCACCCCCTTTCATCTTCTCATCACCCCACACACCACCTCATATGCTGCACTGATTTCTTCTATGAATATCTTGCACGCACCTTTCATGTCCCCCATCTGCTCCAATCCATATTTAACCAATCGCTCCTCCACTTCCCTCTCATATTGTCTTTTTTTCCATTTTCTTGTAACATATAAAATACAGAATAAATATAGTCTATATGTACAGCATATTATAAAATATTACAATACAGTTTCACGGATTAAGTATTTTGTGTGTGGAGTACCTTCTGGATTCTGAAGGCTATTGGTGATCAAGGGTTATGCCTGTATTACTGCCTCTGTAGATGTGTAGCGGCAGAGGCAGCAATAGCAGCAGTAACACCAGTGACAGAAATCAATCAGTTATGTTTTGCAATAAGCATAGCACAACTATATAATCCGTACTATGCTTCTTTTTGCCCGATTTTTTTTTTTTTTATGCGAGGAAGAAGGAACCAAAGGCCATGAGCCCGCAGTAACAGTTCCCTCAAAGAGAAAAACAAAATACAATAGAGAGCCAAATTCAAGATCCGATCATTTTGAGATGCCTGGACACACTGCGTTTGAAAGACTGGAGATCATAGGCAGCAGGAAATACGGACAGAGGGAGACAGTTCCAGAGCTGACCTGTTGCGTAAATGAAAGACTGGGAGTAACGGTTAACTCTTGCATTAGAGAGTTGGACAGAAAAGGGATGAGAATTTGCTGCCAGACGGGTGCTACGCGCCCGTTGTAGAGGTGGAGGAATGCAAGCAGACAGTTCAGAGGAGCAGTGACCATTAAAGTAGCGATAGAAAAGAGATAAAGATACAACAGTGCGGCGAAGAGACAGAGGTTGAAGGGAGTCAGTAAGAGGAGGAGAGTTGATGAGACGAAAAGCCTTTGACTCCACCCTACTGAGAAGAGCTGTATGTGGGGAGCCTCCCAACACATGAGAGTTGTACTCCACACAGGGGCGGATAAAACCTCTGTATAGAGTCAACAATTGTGCAGGGGTAAAGAAAGAGAGGAGTCGGCTTAGCACACCCACTCTCTTGGAAGCAGATTTTACAAGAGATGTAATATGATCTTTCCAAGATAAGTCCCGAGTAAATGAAACCCCAAGCATGTTCAAGGATGATGCAGGATTAAGCTGAATATTATTAAACATTAGTGGGTATACCTGTGGAAGATTTTGTCGGGTTGATAGGTGTAAGAACTGAGTCTTAGATGCATTAAAGACAACTATATTATTTTTACCCCAGTCAGAGATACAAGCCAAGTCAGACATTAGGTGTGCCATAGCCTCATCCCTTGTTTGTTGAAGTAACTGTTGAGATGGGCGTTGCGGGAACCGAATGGAAAGGTGAAGGGTGGAGTCATCAGCGTATGAGTGGATAGGGTTAGATGTACAGCTTAGAAGATCATTGATGAATAAAAGGAAGAGAGTTGGTGATAGGACAGAGCCCTGAGGAACACCACTGTTGATAGATCTAGGAGAAGAACGATGGCCGTCTACAACAGCGGCTATAGAACGACCAGAAAGGAAGCTAGCGATGAAGGCACAGATAGAAGGATAGAAACCGTAGGAGGGCAGTTTGGAAATTAAAGACTTATGCCAGACTCGATCGAAAGCCTTTGAGATGTCAAGTGCAATGGCAAAGCTTTCGCCAAAGTCCCGAAAGGAGGATGACCAGGAGTCTGAAAGGTAGGTGAGAAGATCGCCAGTGGAGCGTCCCTGACGGAACCCATACTGACGATCGGATTATTGCAGTATATTGTACCGTATGCTTAAAAATTACACACACACACACATACCTGTATATATATATATATATATATATATATATATATATATATATATATATATATATATATATATATATATATTAGAAGTATGCTATGTACATTCAGTTAATGCATCAAAGAATTATATTGGCTAATACCCACATAAGAAATCATTACATAAAAAAAAAACTCAAATACAAAGGATAGCCACAGCATTAGCCCCCGAATGCGTATAGCCCGCCATCGTTAAAATTGGATCAGTAATCTATGCTAAAAATAATATGGTTGCAACTCACTTCGCTAAAATCTAATCAATTCAAGCCACATATCCTGGGATACTGTCCACAGAGTTTGGATACAATTTGCCCAACTGTTTATGAGATATTTTTATAACAGACACACATACAGATGCAGACAATTACATCATCGCTCCGCAAGATGGGCGACAATAACAATACCAGTAATAAAACGACTGTATTATAAAACTTTTTGGCGTTACATAGCTACACTTCACTTACTCATATCGCCCTCTATCTCTAAAAAGCTAGATCAGTAACCCATGCTAATATAAAATTATTGCAGTTTGTTTTGCCAAAATCTAATCAGTTGAAGCCACCCATCCTGGGACACTGCCCACAAACTTTGGATACAATGTGCCCATTTGATTTTGAGATATTTTGGTAATGCACACACACACACACACACACACACACACACACACACACACACACACACACACATACAGATGCAGGCTATTACATTATCGCCTCGCCGGGCGGACTATAACAACACTTGCTTTGTACAACTGCTGCACCTTTATGTAGGAGATTCAGTTAATGTTATATATGTGACTAAAAATGTTACAAAACTAGAAAGCAGTGACATAGCACATACCTCCGCGAATGCCATTGTCATTAAAAATGATCTGGATCCGGATTCGCTCCAAAATTTTATCAATTCTTTCTTGGTCCATGGCCCAACTTTCCACAAAATTTCATTGATATTCATTGAGAACTTTCGGAGATATTGTGCGGGATACTCCGGATCTGGATCCGGATTCACCCCAAATTTCAATCATTCCTTCCATGGCCCATAGCCCACCCTTCCACAAAATTTCATCAAAATCCGTTCATAGCATTTTCAGTAAAGTTGCTAACAGACAAACAAACAAACCAACGCCAACAAAAACATAACCTCCTTTGCGGAGGTAAAAGTGAAAAATACACATTTTTCTTTCTTGAAAAAAAAATAAATAAATAAAATAAAAGCTGGAGTTCCTGCTGACATACTCTATAGTAAAATAGAACAATAAAACCAGATGATTAAAAAATATGGCTAAAATAATTATCAAGTAGTAGTAGTAGTAGGAGTAGTAGTTTTATCAAGTAGTAGTAGTAGTAGTAGTAGCGGTTTTATCAAGTAGTAGTAGTAGTAGTAGTAGTAGTAGTAGTGATAGTAGTAGTAGTAGTTGTAGTTGTAGTAGTAGTAGTAGCAGTAGTAGTAGTTTTTAATCCTGTTACCTTCAGACGATTATATTCAGCTTGAGGGGACAAATCAGGTTGTGAATGGGTTGATGAAAACTGAATCCCAAATGATTCTCTTCAAAAAATTCTCTCCTAAGCTGAGTAAAATGGACTAAATGTAACAATAACTTGAAAGCATCCAAAGAGTGTATACCTCCGTCAATATCATTACCATTAAAAAGGATCCGGATCTGGTTCCATGGATATAGGATCCAGATCCGGATCCCAATCCTCCCCAGAATTTAATCAATTCTTTTTTGGTCCATGGCCCACCTTTCCATAAAATTTCATCGGAATTTATTCAGAACTCTAGGAGAAACGGATCCGTGAATATAGGATCCGGATCCGCCCAAAAATATTATCGAATCTTTTTGGTCCATGGCCCACCTTTCCACAAAATTTCCTTGAAATTCATTAAGAACTTTTGGATATATTGTGCAGGATACTCCTGATCCGGATCCGGATCCACCCCAAAATATAAACATTCCCTCCTTGGCCCATGGCCCACCCTTCCACAAAATATCATCAAAATCCGTTCATAACTTTTTGAGTAATCCTGCTAACAAACAATCAAACAAACGCGGGCAAAAACAACCTCCATGAGGAGGTGGTAAGCTGATATTTATGTCGCTGGACAGAAAGGGATACAGTGAAAAATGGATCACCGCTGGGAAAGGCTGAACGGGCAATCAGGTTTCACAGTGACTTGGTTCTCAGAAAGGTGAAGCAACCATGGAACTGCAAAACGGCACGAGTATCAGAAATATTTACCAATAATGTCTCACAACGGGATATGAGAGGAGAACACACACACACACACACACACACACCGCTCGCTGGTGCAGTGGTAACGTTCTCGCTTGCCAACTGGTGGACGGGAGTTCGCGCCTCGCTCAGGTTGCGAAAAGTTTCACTGACGAAGTGGGTGGTTACTGTCCCCCTTGAGCAAGGGGACGGGTGTGTGCGTGTGTGAAGGTCACAGCCTTGCCCTTAGATCGGACTATATGAGCTCTCAGCTCCCTTCCGGGAGGGTAAAAAGCTGACGATCACGACCATCAAGTGATCCTGACCGACCCGGTGAATTACACACACACACACACACCGCTCGCTGGTGCAGTGGTAACGCTCTCGCCTAGCATCTGCTAAGACGGGGGTTCGCGCCTTGCTCGGGATGCGAAAAAGTTTCACTGACAAAGTGGGTGGTCACTGTCCTCCTTGAGCAAGAGGATGGGTGTGTGCGTGTGTGAAGGTCAAGGCTTTGCCCTTAGATCGGACTATATGAGCTTTCAGCTCTCTTCCGGGAGGGTAAAATGCCGATGATCACAAAACCATCACGTGATCCTGACCGACCCGGTGAATTACACACACACACCTTTGTCACCCTTTCTCTGCAAAATTACACTTAGTTCTTTTACTCTTTCATACTCCAGTCAGTTTCACTCTGTACAAATGCCATATTTGGTATGGAAAGACCAATACAATACAATCCCCTTCACTGCCTTGATAAGACGTATATTGTTCACAATGGCTGACTTCTGACGATTTTACTGAAGAGAAAGAAAGATGCACAATCAGACAGTTAATATCCTGCATGTTATTCTAAGCCTTGTCTGTGATACAAATCATTGTATAGATTCTACAGAATGAAACAGTGATAGCGGAAACCATTTAGGTTGTCGGTATATCAACGAAAAGAGAATCAGTCTCTTTCTTTCTCTCTCTCTCTCTCTCTCTCTCTCTCAAGCAAAACATAGTGTATTTTAATCCCCGTGTGCGGTAGTATAGATTGTATTTATTTGACAAAGATCCCTAAGCCTTTTAAGCTCAGCTAAGAACCAGGCGTTGCCAGATTGGAGGATTGATTTAACTAGTAACCAAGGAGACTCATCTCTACCTCGTAAAATTTCATGCTTCCACAGCCAGTGTCTTCTAGTTATGAACAGCGTTGAGAGTAGCAGCACTACAATTAGTAACGATATGCAGCGGAACTCCTTTTTTTTTTTTTTTTTTTTTTGAGTAACTGTAGTTCACTCATTTTTTACTGAGTGTAATGTAACAATAGAAAAGCCACATTTCTGAATTATTACAAACACTGCTCGCTATTCGCTACATCAGTTGCGTTCGTGTTAGGGGTGAATCGGACGCCAGGTTGCCATATTGTAATATTCGGTACCAAACTGTGACAAATTCGGAAATGAAAAGTCTTTTTCGTACTGAAGTAAAATGATTAGGTATTAACTTTACATTTATTAATATGTCCGTGTTTGTATTAGTACTGTACAAAGGAGTAATAGGGAGTACGGATACCAGGAGGCCTGTTAGCCCATGACGATTTTATCTGCTGAAAAGAAAAGAAAAAAAAAGATAATTCTAAGATGTAACCAAGATGTAAGGGAAAAGGCTAGAATAGAGGAAGGTTCTGCTTCACCCGTTACACCATCTGATTAACCCTAACCGCCAGGGGTTTCCTGCCGTCGCCCACTCCTCCTTCCAGGAAGTTTCTGAGATTTTAGAAAATATACTCTCACTTCAAACCCTAATATCTGCCAAACAATTATAGAGCAAATATATATATATATATATATATATATATATATATATATATATATATATATATATATATATATATATATATATATAAGACTCATCAATTCTTCCTCTTTCAAATGAAAGTATCCCAAGGTCTCCAAATGGTCCCGTCGATGAGTAAGGATAAGCTAAAGACGACTATTTTTACATACTTAGGTGAGCTGCTTCCAACGGGATGCTTCCTAGCGCGCGCCACTGGCAGTGACTTTGGACTTGCTGGCTAGCATTGACAGCACTGACCGGAGCAGTAATTGTGACACTGCCCGGGTGTCCTTGGAAGGAATGTGGATTTTTCCACTCACCCTTTGACTTTTCCTTATTCACCGTCGTAAGGATGAGTTATCATTCTGTCCATGTGGCTCCCCATAGGATTTCCACGCATTTCATAGTGCCACTATGCCCTGTAAGTGTGTGGGGAAAGAATATCTCTTTGATTTTCTGTAGCCTACTCACTTCTTGCGTCAATTATAATAATTTTCCCTCTGCTATGACACTTGCACTTGACATCACGATTACAGGTAATTGCACTTTGACAAGTAAATGATGTGGCTGTTTCGTGCAATATGGTTGAGTATGAGGTAATTACTTGTTCTATAATTCAGACTGATTTGTACTAACCAGGGGCATCGTGAAAATATTACAAATGCTATACACAACTGACATTTTTGTAATTCGCATCACAAATATGCTTATGCTCACATATTCAGCACTATTTCCCGAGTAACGAGAGAAAAACTTTAGGTATAGCCAACCAGGTAATTTTCTTTCTGACGCATTCACAAGTGGTTTTCTTTCATGTAACACGTAGGTAGATATACTAGCGGAGAAGGGAGAAAAAGTGAGCAGATGGAGAGAACACATTAAGGAATTGTTGAACATAAAGAATGGAAGTAATGCAAGTATAACTGGCTGGGGAATGGCTGGGAGAAGGAGGGAGTTGAGAAGACAAGAAATAATCAGTAGGATAGAAGTTGTGGAAGCAATGAAGAAAGTCAAATTGGGGAAAGCCCCAGGAATTGATGTAGTGTGTGGTGAAATGCTGAAGCATGGGGGAGAGATTGTTGTAGAATGGATATGGAAGATGTGCAGATTTGCCTGGGAGGAAGGTAGAGTCCCGGAGGATTGGAAGTCAGGTATAATTATTTCCCTTGTACAAAGAAAAAGGGGAAAATGAAGTGTGCGGTAATCATAGGGGCATTTCTCTTCTTAGTGTAATAGGAAAAGTGTATGGTAGGATACTAACTGGCAGTTAGGGAAATAACATCGAGGAATTAGTTGGAGAAGAACAGGAAGGCTTTTGGAAGGGACGAGGTTGTGTAGATCAGATATTCATTCTTAGATCTTTAGTGGAAAAGTTTCTAGAGAAGGAAAAGAAGTTGTATGCGGCCTTCATGGATTTGGAGAAAGCATATGATAGGGTGGATAGACAAGGATTGTGGAAAGTATTAAGAATATATGGAGTAGATGGGAAGTTGTTGAATGATGTGAAGAGTATGTATGATGGTGGTCAGGCTGCAGTGCGTGTGGATGGTGAACTGAGTGAATTTTTCTCCATGAAGGTTGGGTTGAAACAGGATGTGTCATGTCTCCATGGTTGTTCAATCTGTATATGGATGGGGTAATAAAAGGGGTACAAGGTAGGGCAGTGGATGTTGGAGTGGCCCTAGTGAGAGAGGGTAGTGTTTGGAAACTCCCTATACTATTGTCTGCAGATGATACTGTGTTGTTAAGTGAAGACGAAGGGGAGCTGCAATGCTTGGTGAATGAGTTTGGAAGAATGTGTAAGAAACGGAATCCAAAGGTGAATGTAGGGAAGAGTAAAGTGATGGTCTTTGAAAGAGGTGAAGTCAGTGAATGTACTGTACAGTGAGGTTGAATGGTGAGGAAATGGAAAATGTGAGTACGTTTAAGTACTTGGGGAGTGTGATGAGTAAGGATGGAAGTTTGGAGGATGAAGTGCTTGAAAGGGTACAACAACGAAGAAAGGTTGCTGGTGCCTTGAAAGCAGTGATAAGAAACAGGGAAGTGAGCATGGAAGTAAAAAAGTTACTACATGACAGTATTGTGATACCAACTTTTACGTATGGAAGTGAAGCTTGGACGTTGTTGGAAGGATACAAGGCAAGAGTGAGAGCAGTGGAAATGAGTTATTTAAGAGAAGCCTGTGGAGTCACATGGAGAAACAGGCTGACAAATGAGGATATGAAGGATATGGTGTGGATGTGGATGTGATAGGAAGCGTTAGGAGGAACACACTGAGGTGGTTTGGCCATGTGGAGAGGATGGAGGGTGAAAGACTGACAAGGAGAGTGTATGTGAGTAAGGTGGAGGGGTAGAGAGGGAGGGGAAGGCCGAGGATGAGATGGAGGGATGGAGTGGAGATGTATATGAGAGAGGGGTGTGTGAGTTGGGAGCAGTGCAGTGAAATGGCGGGGAACAGGGCGACGTGGAGGCGATTTGTTTGTGGTCACCCCGTACGGGATAAAGGCGTCTGGCAATACATAGATTGATAGAACACGTAGGCCAACTCAAGGTATTTCCAATAATTGTTTCACCAATTACCATAAACAGTGACACGTATTGCATTTCACTTGTATAACTTGTAAAACACTTATATCACAGCACTTACCAGATATAACTTATATTATCTTACATTTCACTTATGTATAAAAAAAAAACACACACTTGTGCATACCTCAGTACTATTTACATTTTCCCACACACCTGCTCAGTAATCACGCTCGGAGTGAAGCTCGCAAAAACGTTTAGGGCATAGGGGGACCTTGCACTCCGCACATTGCTAGGCTGTCTCTTATTGTGCTGGGGGATGGCGTTTGGTAGTGTTACAAATGTGGCACTGCCTGTATGGCTGACGACCTGCTGTGGTACAGCCAGTCTCTACCAGCCAGTGCTGTCGAAAGTAGTCTGCACAGCTTAACCTGTCCACTGTAGGCGCTGTCTGCATCCCCCACCCAGCACCTGGCACCTGTGCAGTTGAATACTCTTCAAGGAGTTCAAGAGCAAGCTCTCTCTCAAACTCTCGTAGAGAGCGAGAGGTGTCTTGAAGAGCTCCTTGAACAGTATGAATCTGTTCAGGATGGCGATATCAAGAAGGTGTAAGAACGCCTTCTTGCACCACCTGCAGGACTTACGTTGGCAATGAACCTCACCAATTTGCATGTCCTATTTATCAAGAAGCCGCATGTTGATATTATAATTGTTGACAGCACCTGGCTTCAACATGGGTTCCCTGGTCCTGTAGTCTGTTTTTCCCGTTTCCTTCAACACACCCTTATGCACTGTTGACAACATAATAACCCGTCTCTTGTCATGCCAGAGAAGGGGTAACGTGTTGCCACATTTCTTGGTAAGAAGGGCTCCTTTCTCAGTATTTGCTGGAAATACAGGGAAATTCTTTCGGTCAGCCTGGACAGTTCCACACGACCCAGTACCGCGTTCAAAGAAATACTTGGTCAACGCCAGGGCCGTGTAATAATTATCGGTGTACAGAATGCAGTGCTTGTTGAAACATCTTTCCATCAGCACTATCACGACTGATACCGATAAACTGTGAGGATTGTCACTAGATATATTACTAGCTATATTTGTTTTCGTTTGATAGACATAAGTTGATTGGTGAATATTTCCCACATTTCTTCAGCAGTATCTACCTGCAGTAACATACTGTAGTTCAGATTGTGCTGGAAATTTCCATCCACATTTTATGGAAGTTATCTTTTGTTAATTCAGGAACTAAAAGACTGTTTATACTGCTCCTACAGTTGATGTTAACTTCAAGTTCAATGATATGGTCACTGTTGTTAAAATTTTCACCAACATAAATTTATTAGATCACTGTCTGTTGCCAGGGCAAGGTCCTGATTACTGTTACTGTGCTTCAGTGTAGTTAATGCATGACTTAACCAGAAAGCACTCAGAGAGTGCATACGTCCGGCAATGCCATTGCCATTAAAAAGGATCCGGATCCGGATCCGCTTCAAAATTTAATCAATTCTCTCTTGGTCCATGACCCACCTTCCCGCAAAATTTCATTGAAATTCACTGAGAACTTTTGCAAATAATGTTCGGGATACTCTGGATCCGGATCCGCCCCAAAATTATTTCTTCTTTGGCCCATGGCCCACCCTTCCACAAAATTTCATCAAAATCCGTTAATAACCTTTTTAATAAAGTTAACAGACAAACATACAAACAAACAAACAAACGCAGGCAAAAATATAACCTCTTGGCGGAGGTAAGAATTAGAAATACACATCAATTATCTTTATTTAAAAAAAAAACACACACAGAAGCTAGAGTTCCTGTTGATATACTCTGAAGTAAAATAGCACAATGAAACCAGATGATTAAAAAATATGATTCAAATTAGAGGGGGCACTAAGAAAGCGCATACCTTCGCCAATGCCGGATCCGCATCCGAATCAGCCCCCAAAATTAATCAAGTTTTTCTTCTCCCATAACCCACCCATCCACAAAATTTCATTGAAATTCATTAAGAACTTTTGGAGATATGGCGAGAACAAACAAACAAAAAAATCCGTGTCACAACCAAAATTTGATCTATTGTTCATTGGGCCATACCCTGTCCCTCCAAAAAAAAAAAAAAAAAATCCGCATAACCCGTTCACAAGCTTTTGAGCAATCTTGCTAACTGACAGACGGATGGACAAAAAAAAAGAAAAAAAAAAAAAAGATAATTATGCCTCATTACGGAGGTAAAAATGCGTCATCTATCAATTATATCAACCTGCTCCCTTCTTTGTCAGTGCATGAATTTTTCCAATCAATATTCGGATTATTAAAGTCCTCCAAAATAACATACTTTGTTTCTTATTACTGACTTTAGATAACTGGGTCTAGTGAGCGAGTCCCTGGATGTAGCAGCCGAGGTTCAGTGGGTTATATTCGTCGAGTCGCAGAGCATAATATCATTTTTCAAATCTAACCCACCACAAATAATGGGTTCATTACTCTGCGAAAGTTTCGACATACAAAGAATCATGTTTTAACATACATCGAAATTACTTATTTGTACCGTATTTATATGGTTTTTAATATATACTAGACCTCTGCCGCTGGTACTGTGCAGTCGCAATTTTTTTGGTGTTTGTTTTGTAACGATACTTCTCCAATAAGGTGCCTGTCACGAAGGATTTAATCATGATTCCGTAGTCATAATTCTGCCAGGACTTCCAGTAGTTGCATAAGTAATTAATTCGTCTCTCTTTGAAATAATACTTCACACTTTCATGTGTATTATATTCATAGTACAAATTGGATGTAATTGGGCTGTGAGGCACAGTAAAATTAACCATGTTTAATCGTTTAAATCCTCTGTCGAAATTCCAACACTCCTACAGCCATTGGTGACCTTACAGTTCCTCCCTTCCCATTAATACTCTGATTTTGTAGCTGCACCGAAAGTGGGGTCAGATGTAACTGATTATTCTGGTAAGTTCATCGCTCCTCATTTACTCTATCCCCTTTGTCCTCAGCGGTTGGTTTAACAGCTACGCCATTAACTTTCCCTTTTTCCACCTCTCTATCATTACCTACTCGTAAAGCATGCCTAACACTGTCGCCAAGAACCCTACGTAACCTAACCTTTAATACCCTGTTGAGGTGAAAGCCGCCTTTCCATACAAACTCCTCTCATGACTAAGATTTTCCCGAACATCAACAAACATCACACCCTTCCTTCTACACAGACCTTCTAGCCTACTATTGACTCCTAACATCTAATGAGGACATCAGCAGCTCTCTGTCTATTGCTAGATGCCTCAGTTCGGTAAATGGTGGTCACAAGCAAATCACCTTCATGTTGCCTTGTCTTCTGCCATTTGGCTGCCCTCCCTGCAATTCACACACCCTTTCCTCGTAAATCTCTTCACTCTATCTCTCCACCTTATACTGAATTCCCCCTCCCCCTCTCCGATTCCATCTCACTCATATACATTCCTCTAGCCAGTCTCTCATTCTCCATCCTGTCAACATGGCTAAACCATCTCAGACTATACATCTTGTCACTTTAGCCACATCCACATCAATACCACAACACTTGGTATACTTCATTTGTCTGTCTGTCTCTCTATGCAGCTGCACATGCTCTTCCCACATACAGGTAACTCATTTCCACTGCTCTCACTCTAGACTTGCAACCTTCCAACAGGGTCCAAGCTTCGTTTTCTTATATTAGAGTGGTGACCACAGTACCGTGATGCAGAGATTTTTTAAATTCCAAGCTCACTTCCCTTTTCCCTATCACGGCTTTCAGTGAACCAGCAACCTTTCTACCCAACTGTACTCTTTCAAGCACATCATCCGCTAAACTTCAATCCTTAGCTACTCATTACAGTACCTATTACTTGAATGCACTCACATTCTTCATTTTCCTTACCCTCGATCTTCAATGTGCATGCTCTGGCTTCATTCCACTCAAAGACCATAGCTTTACTCTAATCTACATTCATCTTTAGATTCCGTTTTCTACATACACTTACTCATTCACCAAGCCTTGCAGTTCTCCTTCATCATCTTTTAACCATTCGGTATTATCAACAAACAACAGTATAGGAAATTTCATAACACTACCCGCCCTCATTAGAGGTAACCCAACATCCATTGACCAGGTTTGTGTTTCCCTTATAACTCCATTCATATATAAACTAAACAGCTTCTGTGACGTGATACATGTTTGTTTCAATCCAATATTCATTTTTAAAATCAGTTCTCTACTTATACGCACTGCAGCCAGACCTCCCTCATGTATATTTTTATTTCCTGTAAAAATGTAACTGGCCTTATCATATGACGCCCTCATAAAGAACAAGGGGGGGGGGATACCTGACTTTTTATGAATTACAGCGCCTGGTGGTCGTGGGTTACGGCCCTTCAACCGATAGCGCTCTTAAAGGTTTACATCCTAGGGACGGCTGGGGGTTCTTGCTCGTATAATGCCACTCAGAGGCGAGAATGAGAGAGAGAGAGAGAGAGAGAGAGAGAGAGAGTTCTTACCTAATTGTTCTTACCTAATTGTATCTTTACAGGAATGAGTCAAGCTCGTACTGTCCTGTGTCTTAAACCATATTTATCATAAACATCCTTAAAATTGTGAATTGTTTTGGCACACACTATTTCATTCGGTAGTGCATTCCACTGATCAATTGCTCTACTTGGGAAACTAAATTTCCTTACGTCTTTATCATCTCTCTTCTTATGCAGTTTTTTGCAGTGTCCTCTTGCTGATGCTTCCCCATAGGTTAAGTAATAATTTATGTCTATTTTCTCCTTCCCTGATATGCATTTATGTAGCATAATCATGTCACCTCTTTGCCTTCTTTCCTGTAGTGTTGGTAGATTCAGTTTATTTAGTCTTTCTTCATAGCTTAGATCCGTTAAGCTTGGTACCCATCTTGTAGCGGCCCTTTAAACTTTTTCAATCTTGTCTGTGTATTTTGAGATGAGGACTCCAGACTACTGATGCATACTCCAGGTTGGTCTGATGAATGATGTTATTATCTTTCTTAGCATGTCTTCATTTATGTATGTGAATTCTATTCTCATATTTGCAAGCAGTGTATACATGTTCCGTACCTTCTCACTGATGTGGTCAGCCAGAGATAGTCTGTTATTGATAATCACACCTAGGTCCTTCTCTCTCTCTGATGTGTGAAGGGTTTTATTTCCTAACTTATAATCCCAATCAGGTCTTTTTCCACTTTTACCAAACTTGATTACATGACACTTGTCCACATTGAATTCCATTTGCCATGTATTACTCCATTCATGAAGTTTATTTAATTCTTCTTGTAGCTCTTTACAAGAGTCTGTGTTAGTAATTCTCCTTTGTATTTTTGCATCATCTGCAAACATGTTTAGATAGCTTTCATTTCCAGTGTTACTGTCTATATCATTTATATACACTAAAAACATGATTGGTGCCAGCAATGAGCCCTGTGGTACTCCACTAGTCACTTCTTTCCATGATGAGTAATTTCCCCTTAGTACTGTTCTCATTTCTCTTCTTATGAGAAAATCTTGCATCCAACAATACAGTTTGCCTCGAATTCCTCCTTGATGGTACAGTTTCCATAAAAGTCTTTGGTGTGGTACTGTGTCAAATGCTTTCTTGAAATCTAAATTGATACTGTCCACCCATCCTTCTCTTTCCTGTAATGTTTCTGTTACTCTGTCATAATAGCTCAACAGATTAGTAACACATGATTTTCTTTTTCTGAAACCAAATTGTCTTTCTGTTATCATATTGTGTTCTTCTAGATGATTTACCCAAACTTTTCTTATAAGCTTTTCTAATACCTTGCTTACAACACTGGTTAGTGATACTGGTCGGTAGTTGAGTGGATTTTGTCTATTCCCTTTCTTGAATAAGGGAACAATGTTTGCTTTCTTCCAAATATCAGGTAGTTTACCTTGACTCAAGGATTTCTTGAAAATTAAAAATAATGGTTTGGACCTGTGGAGAGGATGGGGGATGATAATTGGGTGAGGAAGGTGAGAAGTGTTAATATTGGGGGTGGGGTTATGAGGGGTAGACCGAGAAAGACATGGGACGAGGTCATTAAGTGTGACCTTAGGGTTAAGGGACTGAACAGGGAGGCTGCAATGGATCGTGCAGCGTGGAGAGCCGCCATTAGGTGACCAAGGCCGACACATGCAAGCATGTTGGAGCCTTTAAAAACGAAAACGAAACGGTTTACTTAATTCCATTGCACATTCACCTTAGTACCCAACATGAAATTTCATCAGGGCCATTTGCTTTTCCTTTGTCTAGTTTACTTAGCTCCTCCTGTATTACTTTTTCTGATGTTTGTATATCCGGTAGTATGTGTGGGCATGCATGTTCCACATAATCCCTCTCAAAAATTTTTTCTTCTGTAAAAATTGAATGGAATTTCTTGTGTAGTGCTTCACAAATATCCTTCTTTTGTGTATAGGTGACTCCCTCGTCCGTAATGGATTGTATTTTATCTTTTACTCTGGTTTTGCTTCTGATGTTGCTGTAAAATAGCTTCGGCTGATCACTACTTTTATTTATGAGAGCCTCCTCAAACTCTTTTTGGGCTTCCCTCCTTATTCTTGTATAATCGTTTCTTGCCTGTGTATAGTTGTTATATGCCCTCTCACTATTGTGTCTTCTGTATCTATTCCACAACAAATCTCTTTTTTCTTTTGATTTTTACATTCTGTATTGAACCATTTCTTTATTTTATTTTCAGCTTCTTTTTGCTTTGGGATGTACTTCTGCACTCCTATTTCGTAAAGTTCACAGAATTTTTTATATATAGCATTTAAATCTTGTCCTCTAAGCTCCTTTCCCCAATCAGTTTCTAAGAAGTACTTCTTTAGGTCATGATAGTTTCCCTTTTTATAGTTTAGGTTCTTTTTGTAACTCTCAGCATTGCTGTTAACTATGTTATATGCAATCCTGAAGTTGCAATGGGTGTATATATTAAATTGTCAATATCGTTTTCTTGCCTAGTAAATATGAGATCTAGCATTGAGGGTACATCGAGTCCTCTTTTTCTGGTGCTTTCCCTTACATGTTCCGTTAGGAAAAACTCTTGCACGAGATCCAGGAGCTTTTGGTCCCAACAGCTTTCTTGGCTTATTATATCTAGAGTATTCCAATTTATATTTGTATTAAAATCTCCAGTTAATATAATTCTTTCTGATTTCTCTTTCATTTTATGTAATAATGATCTTAAACTCTGAATTGTATTCTCTGCCAGGTCCTCATACTCGTCCCTTTCCCATGTGTTTGAATTGGGTGGCATGTACAAATTGGCTACAATTACTTTCCCTTCAGATGTATTGAGCTCTACTGCAATCAGTTCTACTTGTGAGGGTATATCTAGTTCTATTTCTTTGACTTTTAGATTTTTCTTAGTTAATATTATAATTCCTCCTCATTTTTTTAAGTTCCTATCTCTTCTCCATATATTATATTCCTCTAACTTTACGATGCCATTTGATATCCTTGGTGTTAATTTTGTTTCAGTTAGGCATATTATATGTGGTTCATTTTCTCTGACATAATCATTCATCTCTAATAATTTAGATACCATTCCATCCACATTTGAGTACATCAACTTAATCATCTTGTTTATATACTTGTCATGACTTGGTTCTACTACCTTCCTCCTTTTTATTCCCTCCTGTTTATGTACCACTTTCGTACCTGCAATCCAATTACTTTGTAAAAAAATGTATTCATCTCCTCCTCTGATCTTCCCTCGTTTTTTGTTTTTGCTTCCTCCCTCTTCTCTTTCAGTAATTCCCGTTTCTCTTGCGGTAGGCATCTTTTTATCCATACATTTTTAAACTCCTCTTTTTCCACAAGATTCTTTGCATTTTTTAGTATCTCCTCCACGGTGTTTACACTCTGGAAGGTTACCTTTAGGGGTCTTGACTTGCTTCTCTCGTATTTCCCTAACCTTTTGTGTTCCTCTATATCTTTACTACAGATTTCCTCTGATACTTCTTTCAATATGCTCATTACATTTGCCATCTCCTTTTTGTCTCTTGAGATCTTGTTTTTTACTTCTTCCTCTTCTATACCAGTGATTACTATAGATTTGTTAATATCTACTGAATCTCTAACTAACTTTGGATTGTTCTGGATTATTCTTTTCACTTCCTTTTTAACGCTTTTTTCTTCCACCCTTGTTTCTAAGTCTTTCTTTACTTTCACCATTTCAGCATAAGTGGTTTCCACATCATTTTTGTAGCTTTGTACAGCTTCATTCACCTGTGTTATCTTCTCCTTATTATCACTGCTCTGGTCTATCAGACTGCTTACTTGCCTAATTGTCTCTGTGTCATTTTTGAACTCTTCCATAATACTCTCGTGGTTAACTACTGTACTTGCCATTTCACTAATTTTTCTCCTAAGTGAACCCAATTCTACTGTCAATTCATCTATGGTTGTGTCTTTCTTGTTGACTTCCTTTCCTAATTTTTCTATTTCTTCCTTTTGCAAGTGCATCTGTTTCTTAATTTCATCAATCTCATGTTGAAAAGCCATCTCTAGCCTGTGTACTCGTTCCACTAGTTTATTGTGAGTCTCCATTTCAACCGGTTCTTGGTAGAAATCATCGTCCTGCTTTCTACCTTTATCCCTTTTCTTTTCCAAATTTGCTTTACTAAAGTATGTGGTCATTTTGCAGTAATAAAATCACATATGGTACTTACATTCCCTGGGGCAGTTGTAGACAAAACAAACGATCAGCTGATTGTGTGTGTGTGTGTAATTCACCGGGTCGGTCAGGATCACTTGATGGTCATGATGGTCAGCTTTTTACCCTCCCGGAAGGGAGCTGAGAGCTCATATAGTCCGATATAAGGGCAAGGCTGTGACCTTCACACACGCACACACCCGTCCCCTTGCTCAAGGGGGCCAGTAACCACCCACTTCGTCAGTGAAACTTTTTGCAACCTGAGCGAGGCGCGAACTCCCGTCCACCAGTTGGCAAGCGAGAACGTTACCACTGCACCAGCGAGCGGTGTGTGTGTGTGTGTGTGTGTGTGTGTGTGTGTGTGTGTGTGTGTGTGTGTGTGTGTGTGTGTGTGTGTGTGTGTGTGTGTGTGTGTGTGTGTGTGTGTGTGTGTGTGTGTGTGTGTGTGTGTGTGTATGTGTGTGTGTGTGTGTGTGTGTGTGTGTGTGTGTGTGTGTGTGTGTGTGTGTGTGTGAGAGAGAGAGAGAGAGAGAGAGAGACAGACAGACAGACAGACAGACAGACAGACAGAGAGACAGACAGACAGACAGACAGAGAAGCTAGTCTGCGTCAATGCCATGGGAGGGAATCCTGAGTGGTAAATGACAGAATAAATCACTAATGAAGAGTTGCAACGAGATAACCAATGCCACTAAGAATAAAACGCTTCATTAGCTCGAAGCAGTGAAGCAGTGAGGAAGGATTAAGGTTTAGGAGTGATGTCAGCCAGTTAAGTCAGTGTTTCATTGGTGTTTGCGGAGACCACACTTAACTCATGATGGGACCAACTCGTGTCTTACTCCAGCTTTCGCCAGACGATTGTATTTAAGTGAGAGTGAATCATATGATCATGGCAATGTGAACAGTGTCATCATTAACTCTTTCATGGTCAGAACAACTCCAGTCCTTTTTCCATGTAATATTAGTCAATCTGTCTATCTATCTACAGCCCGACGCCCATATCCCGCAAAGGGGAACCGCAACAAAACGCCTCCAAGTCGCTCTGTCACCCATCATTTGACTGCCCTCCCCCCAACTCACTCGCCCCTCCCTTATATACATAAGACAAGATTATAAATGTGAATATTTGAAGTTCTGAGTGTTAATACTTTCACCATTAAATTTGTAATATTCTATTCCAGCTAACGCCAAATAATTTCATTCCCCTAAGAGTCATAAGAACGTGAAGAAGTTAACTATCTTTAATATCGATCATTTGGTGAATTATCAGCGCATTTCAGTACATAACAATGCAAAAGATGTAGCACGGAGAGAGGAACATCGTCCTGCAGTCCATTGGTCCATGTCTGAGATGAGCCTGGGACTACAACAATTACTACTGCTCTCCTTCCCCCCGAACATCTGAGGTAGGTCTATCCTTCCTTCGCCTGATGTTTTGTTTTGTTTCATACTGCTATCCATCCCTTACACAACTTATGCATGTAACAATACCACCACAATCGGCAGAGATGTGTCGGCAAACTAGGACTCTACCTGTAACTGGTCACTTGTTTGAAGGCATTTTCGTGGAATAGATATTTGTACATCCTGTGGTAGCACCTTTCTACTCATGGCAGTATTGAAGCAGTAGTTTGTGCAAATATTTGTGGCAATGGTAATTTTTCTTTACCATTCGCATGTGCCGCTATGCCTCGTCCACAGCAAATGCTTGCTGGTGGGGGCAGGAGTTTTGCTTCACTGTAACCCATACAAGTGGCTCCACTGGACGCGCACTGGTACTGGTGAGAATTTCTATGGGTGACCTTGATAAAGAACTCTCACCCACTCCAGCAAGCATTTGATGTGGAAGCGGCCTGAGAGAACTGATATGCATTCAGTTATAATTTTGTTACTACAGTTCAGTTTGTTGAGAGTACATATCACCGGGGATTTGGAAATACTTTTCTCTGACTGCAGTTACTGTACCACTGTACTCAGAATATCTAAAATAATAACGAACCCTCATCTATAACTCAGTAGGGCACAGCAAGAGATTTTGACCGGAGATGGCGATTATAGACCATTAGCGACCGTATCAACAAGAAGCGAAAAAGAGAAAGACAGACAGTGAAGAGGGTAGCTGGTGTTCTGAGGACAGCACTGACAGCAGTGACTAATAATAAGTACCTGAGGATTTCGCAAATAATTCTGAGGCTAGCAGGGACTTAGCATTCCTAAGTGTACAAGATAATGAACATCTCTGATAGCTGTACCCACTCGTGTAGTATGGTAAGGAACTGGTTAAACACAAATGACACTATTCTGGCTCACAGGCCATCCCAGCATGGCTAACTGTTCATCGTTCTGTCATGTCGCTCTGTTACATCTACAGTTTTATAGGCACGACAAAAGTACATGGTTGACCAGGTGCACATCACGCACACCTCAGACACATACCAGGCACATCATTAATACCCCCACCCCTTATCACACACTCACAAGGTATGGACCTCATCTTTAAAATGGTACAGGGAATCCATGAATGAGTAAGTGCGACAGTGAGCGATTGAATGAGTGAGGGACACAGTTAGGGACACATACTTGATTTAGTCACCAATGTGGGTGCACCCCAAAATATATGGCGTTGACCAAAATACAAGGTGCCCCATATATAACGATCCTCTTCCAGTTGTTAGCCTTAGCTGACAATCCACCCAGGAGAAGGAAATCTCTGAGGCAAAGGCTGGTTAGCCATACTCAGGGATTCCACGCCCCTGTCCATAGGCTGGTGGTGAGTCCTCTCCTGACTTGGGCGGTTGGGGTGGGGTTTGTGTCCCTTCCCTGTAAAAAAACAACCTTGTGTGAAACAAGAAAAGGAAGAGGGATAGGGGTCAGAGTATGTTGCCTAACCCTGACCCAGTTTTGCTGGGGGGTCCTCCCTCAGGTGCCGGCCTGAAAGGGCTTTTGGGGCCATGTCATACTGGCACCCATCATGTTGGTTGCTGGGTAAAGCCTACGGGATCCCAGCAACCGGATGATGGGGGTAGGGGGAACCCCTAGCCTAGACCCCACTTTTGACTCACGTCATGGTGATGCAGAGGACGAGCAAGCCTAAGGCTCCAAGTGTGGGTTTAACCTTTGGAAGGAGCTTTGGCTGGTTGCTTGGAAAGTTCTAAGACTTTCAGTGAATGATTGACTGCCATTGTTGTCACGAAAGTTGGGGCGACTGGGAGTCGGTATAATTGCACTCTCTGAAGTGAAGCGAACCAGGCATGGTGAGATAAGTAGCGATGGTTACATACACTGCTGGTCTGGCTATGACGATGGTGCCCATCTTAGGGATGTCACTGTGGCAATTGCTGCTTACTTTGTCTCTTGTGTTGACAGGGTTACTCCGGTTGATGAGAGTATAGTGCTGGTGAGACTGAAGCACTCCTTGGGCTTCATCTCTCTTATTGCAGTGTACTCTCCAACTGAGATAAGTGATCTTGAAGAGAAAGAGCTATTCTACACTAGACTTGACTGTTGTAGAACAGTGCCTCCTGTGGGATACACTCCTGGTCTTGGGTGACGTTAATGCAGTTACTGACACTGACAGGGAGGGCTTCAGAGATTGTGCAGGTCCCCAAGGCTCTGGAACCAGGAATTCCAATAATTCTTACTTTCTGGATTTTGCAAAATCCCATAAGTGTAGTA
Source organism: Coenobita brevimanus (assembly GCF_032717465.1). NCBI lineage: Eukaryota > Metazoa > Arthropoda > Malacostraca > Decapoda > Coenobitidae > Coenobita > Coenobita brevimanus. The sequence goes on from NC_136978.1 coordinate 42,238,246, forward strand.
TTGCTGGATCCTGATTCCAGCGACCAAATCTTCACCATAGGATTTGGTATCCTAATACCTGTTGCTAAGGAGATTTGTCAAAGTCTTGTTAGTCCTCACTGGGGGATCCTTCAGAACTAAAGGGTTTTCAGGAGAGTCGAGTTCTTTGATCACAGACTTGTTGCCACTCTGAGGTTACAAGTCAAAACTAAGAGATAACTAGGGATCAGTAGTGAGCATATGAGTATGCAGTGGTAGGATAATATCTGTTTGAAGTGCTCAGTACTGTTGAAGATCCTGTTGAACGATGGGATACCTTTAAGCATGCTGCCCTAGCAGCAACTAATGCTTGTATAGGAGACTGTCCGAGATTGAGGAGGGAATTCAGCTCATTTTATTCACATTATTGCTGACTTCATTCTGTAATGTGGGATGCAGACAGACCATACCTAATAACCCGAGGCGTTCAAAAATGACAATAAATTATAAGGGGTTTCATTCCACTCTATCTATCTATCTATTGCCAGACGCCTCAATCCCGTTTGGGGTGGCCACAAACAAATCGCCTCCAAGTCGCCCTGTCCCCCGCCATTTCACTGCCCTGCTCCCAACTCACACCCCCCTCTCTCATATACCTCTCCACCCCATCCCTCCATCTCATCCTCGGCCTCCCCCTCCCTCTTCCCCCCTCCACCTCACTCACATACACTCTCTTCGTCAGTCTTTCACCCTCCATCCTCTCCACATGGCCAAACCACCTCAGTGTGTTCCTCATAACGCTTCCTATCACGTCCACATCCACACCACAACGTTCCTTTATATCCTCATTCGTCAGCCTGTCTCTCCATGTGACTCCACAGGCTCCTCTTAAATAACTCATTTCCACTGCTCTCACTCTTGATTTGAGTCCTTCCAACAACGTCCAAGCTTCACTTCCATACGTTAGAGTTGGTATTACAATACTGTCATGTAGTAACTTTTTCACTTCCATGCTCACTTCCCTGTTTCTTATCACTGCTTTCAAAGAACCAGCAACCTTTCTTCCCTGCTGTACCCTTTCAAGCACTTCACCCTCCAAACCTCCATCCTTACTCATCACACTACCCAAGTACTTAAACGTACTCATATTTTCCCCAATTCCTCACCATCCAACCTCGCTCTACATATACTGACTTCACCTCTCTCAAAGACCATCACTTTACTCTTCCCTACATTCACCCCTAGATTCCGTTTTTTACACACTCTCCCAAACTCATCCACCAAGCCTTGCAGCTCCCCTTCGTCTTCACTCAACAACACAGTATCATCTGCAAACAACAGTACAGGGAGTTTCCAAACACTATCCTCTCTCACCAGGGCAACTCCAACATCCACTACCCTACCTTTTACCTCTTTTATTACCCCATCCATGTACAGATTAAACAACCATGGAGACATGACACATCCCTGTTTCAAACCATCTTTCAAAGAAAAAAATTCACTTAGTTCACCATCCACACGCACTGCAGCCTTCGCACCATCGTACATACTCTTCACAGCATTCAACAACTTCCCATCTACTCCATATATTCTCAACACTTTCCACAATCCTTGTCTATCCACCCTGTCATATGCTTTCTCCAAATCCATGAAAGCCGCATACAACTTCTTTCCCTTCTCTAGAAACTTTTCCACTAAAGATCTAAGAATGAATATCTGATCTACACAACCTCTTCCCTTCCTAAAGCCTCCCTGTTCTTCTCCAACTAATTTCTCTGTTCTTTCTCTAACTCTGTCAATAAGTATCCTACCATACACTTTTCCTATTATACTAAGAAGACAAATGCCCCTATGATTACCACACACTTCTTTTTCCTCATTTCCTTTGTACAAGGGAATAATTATACCTGACTTCCAATCCTCCACTCTGACATAGCTTTTTGTACTCAAAATTAGCCCTAGACCCTCCTGAGGTTAGAACATGAAGTGGCCGGACACCATGTGACCTAAATTGCCTGCTTGACATTTGCTAGTAAGTTCTCTTCATGTATACACATTCACTGATAACATATTTGTCACTTTTGAACATCACGAGGATGGTGATGACCGAGAATATCATCGGACCCCTCCTACATGATACTTTTTTTTTTTTTATGGCCTCAATGGATCCCTTCTAAAGGAGAACGTAATTCCTTTATTAACCTTCCCATTTGCAGACGTTTTTACTTAGATGAGGGAAAATTTTTCATGCCAGAAGGGATGGATATGTTGGATGTAGCCTTTAATAACTGCCCTCCTTACACAGGTCTTTCCTAAGCTGAATAACATCGTCTATTTGTAGCATGATTAAAATGAAAAAAGTACACCAGGCTAATAGGGTTAAACAAGAATATATGTCAACAGAGCTGTAAGTTTACTCTTATTCTCTGTAACCTTATACTGTCGTTTTTCTCTCTCTCTCTCTCTCTCTCTCTCTCTCTCCACTCACAAACACGTCTTTTTTTAGCAGCTACCCTTAATCTTCACGTTTTTCTATACCTAAAGCATCTTCTAAAGTAACTAAAACATAACACCAAAGCAAAATCGACAAAACCCTGACTTCTCCCATCTTCTAAAATGACAAAACCAATCACTTTTTTTTTTTTTTTACACTACAGGATTTCATTTTCTACTGGGTCGGACTCATGGTAGATATTACCCGAAAAATTCAAAGTCATGTGACTTAGAATAGGTCAACAAAGGTAACAGACCGAGAATGGTTTAACACTGACAGCTTTGGGCCCATTTTCAAGAAACTTAGTAGAAGGGTACGGGGTGAGCAAAGGGTGAAGTGTTGCACTTTTTAGAATAGTTGGTCATAGTTTAAGGACAAAGGAAAGTGTCAGTATTTGGTCTCTGTATTTCCGTATGTTTTCATTCGATTCCAATTAAACTTGGTGAAACAGATTAGGGTCAGCCAAATATTACAGTAGACATTTTTTAGGGCAACAGGGCAAAGGTCAAGGTCGTGGTGCAATGTCAACTTAAATCATTCTGATTCACTTTGAAGCAAACTTACTGGAATGGTTAGTAGTTACGTAACAATGAAGTACTTCGAGTTTGAAAACAAACGGTCAAAGACAAAGTTCACATATCTAGGTCAAAAGCTTGGCTATATGAGCAGATTGATTGCAAGGCATGGGTGCCCTGAGTGCATGTTATATTCTCCAGAAAATTTTATTAGTTTGAATGATTTTTTGAAGTAGAATGGGTTGTTCAGAGCCTTTATTAAACCTTTCCTTTCTACGACGCTCTTTAGTTGAAAAAACTACAAAAACCTTTGGAGTTTTCCCAGAGTTTTCCCGGACAGAGATTTTTAAAAATCGGTAAAACAAGTACCCGGCCATAAGAAACATTTAATAAAATGTATGATAATGTAGGGATGGCAGTGCACCAAAAACCACTGGTACAGGGTTACGCAAGTAAACGACGTGTAATCACATCCCTATATTTTTTTAATCCAGTATGTGCCATAATGGTGAAGCATAATTGGAGTGTCGTGCTAGTGATGTTACCGGTACTTTTTATCAATCATGAAATACACAGAACAACTTCATAAAAAAATAAAATAACAAAAATGTAGGTATATGCTTGTATGCCGTTTTACTGCTTATCTTGTTCCGATGGTTTTTGGCATACTGACATCCCCCCATTATTATATATATATATATATATATATATATATATATATATATATATATATATATATATATATATATATATATATATATATATATTTTTTTTTTTCTTTTACTTGTACATATACAGGGGCAGGCATATGTGAACGGATGGATGGTCGACCACTCACTAATTTTCCACAAAGGGCAACCTGGCTGAGGCTCCACTGCACCACAGAGAGATGTAATGAACGGTGGAGGGTGGATTAGCGAGCTGCCTTTGTTTCATTTTAGGGTGGCGAGGACACAGCGCTGGACTAAAAGGAGACAGGTGGATGGCAAAATAATATGGTTAACATAGGTGCATTGCTATTATGGTGCACCCCCCCCACCCCTACACACACACACACACACACACACACACACACACACACACACACACACACACGCACACACACGCACACGCGCACGCGCGTTCGTACGTACCGTCAGTGGACAAAAGTTGGAGATTCGTTTACATCGGAGAGGGGCTTGAGGTTTACTACTCATACCAGTATAGTGCCATTCAGGGCATGTGTGTTTACCATTGTCGTAAATGTCAGGACTGATTAACCTAGCCCTGGGCCCCTACTCTCCTAAATGGTCGAGGAAAGACTGGATGACAAAGAGACAGACGTAAAAATGTAGACAGTTAGATAGACAGACAGATAGGTAGATAGACATAAAGATGGGCAGATAAACAGATACACATACTGAATGACTGGTCAGTTGACTGACTGATAAATAGAGGGATCAACTGATAAACAGACCGAAATTGATAAAGACGGCTACAACAGATAGGTAGATAGACATATGTTGAGGCAGATGGATGTACATGGATAAAGAAACAGACATAAAGACAAATAGATTAAGATGGACTGATGACAAATTGATGAATGGAATGGGTATCGTACTCGAAAGCTTCCTAATTCTACAAGTTTTTTTTTTTTTTTTTCAACAACCGTGCATATATATCAACATTTGCCGTAAACAGTCGCCTCAGCAGACAATCCCCACAATATGCTGAATTTTAAATGCGGATATGCAAAATGGGTTTTCTTGTTCAACGTGAGCTGCTTATGGAAAATCGATGCATTTTCTAGCTAAAACTGACACATCCGACGGCCAAGTCAGTAGGTAAAGGATGAAGGAAGAACGAGAAGAGTTTGTGGCTGGGTTAGGCTAGGTTGATTTTGCCTGTGTTGGGTTACTGTAGGATAGGTTAAGTCTTATATGTTCTGTTTTGCCTAATTCTGATCTGTTAGGTTATGATAGCTTAGATCAAGATGGTCTGAGTTTGGCTAGACTGGCTTGGTTTGGGTTAGATCACATTAGGTTAGTTTATGTTTAGATGAGCAGAGTCAGGTTAGGTTAGTGCTCTCCTAACAAACTGAGTCTCCTGATGTTGAAACAGCCGGTGACGCCTCGGCTGGGTACAGTAAAGAAGTCTGAGTAGGAAGGTTTTTATGGCTGGGTTAAGTTGTTAGATTAGGTCCTCTGGCTACGAATTAGGTTGGGCTGAATTAAATTAGGTTCGTTTAGGTTCTGTTTTCATGTTTTATTACTCTGTGTATTAAGGTCAGGTCGCGTAGGAATGGGTTTCGTTAGGTTATGTTAGGTTAGGTTGGGTTAGGTAAGGTATTTTTCACGTGTAATTAGCAGATTATCCAAGACCTCGTCACTATGAGTGGGTCTTTTGTAAGCTAAGTAAAATTGTTCGGCAATGGCGAGATTTAAAAAAAAAAAAAAAGAAGAAGAGACGTCGGTGTACTGGCGGGCTTCAGTAAGATACCAAAACATTTTCGTGGGGGAAGAGTGGACAGTTCTAATAGGCAAATGTGGTTTTTACTAATACCAATTAGTTTTGAGGTTCATTCTTATTATCAATTGTTTTTTAGGTGTAATACGAACCATGTTTTCAAAAAAACCCACGCATAGTGATTTACTTGTATGTATGCAACACACACACACACACACACACACACACACACACACACACACACACACACACACACACACACACACACACACACACACACACACACACACTAGAAAAAGCACTGATTGCAAGAACTTCGAGAACGATTCTAATGTAGCAGTCTTATGAGGCCTCAATATCGATGTGTTTCTTGTTTATGCAATACGTAGTTTCAAAGACAAGTCAATGTGGATTGCAAGTGACAAGAAAATAAAGATTGCATGAGGGATAAAAAAAAGACTTCAAGAGACGAGAAGCTGAGGATTGCAAAAGACTAGGAATTGCAGGAGACAAGAAAAAAAATTTGCAAGAGAGACAGAAAAACGAATTGCAAGAGAGAAGGAAATATGGTTTGCAAGAGAAGGAAATATGGTTTGCAAGAGAAGGAAAAAAGGATTGCAGGAGTGAAGGAAAAAGAGGACTGAAAGAAAGTTGGCAGAAAGGATTGCAAGACAAGGAAAAGCGGATTGAAAGTGAGAAGGAAAAAAGGCCTGCAAGAGAGGAGGAAACAGGGATTGTAAGAGAGAAGGAAAAAACGATTGCAAGAGAGAAGGAAGAAAGGATTGTAAGGGAAGGAAAATGGGATTGCAAGAGAAAAGGAAAAAATTATTGCAAGAGAAGGAAAAGATGATTGCAAGAGAGAAGGAAAAAAAGGACTGAAAGCGAGAAGAATAAACAAGGATTGCAAGAGAAGGAAAAAAGGATTGCAAGACAAGAAAAAAAGAATTGCAAGACAAGGAAAAAAAGGACTGCAAGAGAAGGATAAAAAGGATTGCTAGAGAAGGAAAAAGGACTGCAAGAGAGAAGGAAAAAAGGACTGCAAGAGAGAAGGAAAAAGGGACTGGAAGGGAGAGAAGGAAAAAGGACTGCAAGAGAGAAAAGGAAAAAGGACTGCATGAAAGAAGAAAAAAGGACTGCAAGAGAGAAGGAAAAAAAGCATTGCAAGAGAGAAGGAAAAAAAGCATTGCAAGAGAGAAGGAAAAAAGGATTGCAAGAGAGAAGGAAAAAAAAGCATTGCAAGAGAGAAGGAAAAAAAAGCATTGCAAGAGAGAAGGAAAAAAAAGCATTGCAAGAGAGAAGGAAAAAAAAGCACTGCAAGAGAGAAGGAAAAAAAAGCATTGCAAGAGAGAAGGAAAAAAGGACTGCAAGAGAGAAGGGAAAAAAAGCATTGCAAGAGAGAAGGAAAAAAGGACTGCAAGAGAGAAGGAAAAAAAAACATTGCAAGAGAGAAGGAAAAAAAGCATTGCAAGAGAGAAGGAAAAGAGGACTGCAAGAGAGAAGGAAAAAAGGATTGCAAGAGAGAAGGAAAAAAGGATCGCAAGAGAGAAGGAAAAAAGGATCGCAAGAGAGAAGGAAAAAAGGATCGCAAGAGAGAAGGAAAAAAGGATTGCAAGAGAGAAGGAAAAAAGGACTGCAAGAGAGAAGGAAAAAAGGATTGCAAGAGAGAAGGAAAAAAGCATTGCAAGAGAGAAGGAAAAAAGGACTGCAAGAGAGAAGGGAAAAAGGACTGCAAGACTAAAGGAAACGTGTATTGCAAGAGGGAAGGAAAAGTGGATTGCAAGAGAAACAAGGCTGATCTCATAGTGGATGCCTTGTCACACGTAATCTCAGACTAAGGCCTCAGTAAACCGTGCTCACGCTGGCTCAGGAGACATCGTAACACCTCTTCCTTAGCGTTTTATTTTACATGTTGCACATTGATATCTATATGTATAGGAGACTTCGCACCACCTTTTCTTTAGCAATTTATTTTGTGCACATAAATATCCTTATGTATGTTGACACTGCTTTAATATAAAACTTTTCAGTCAGTAACATAATAAAGGATACAAGGGAGAAATATGCCAAATAAATCGCTAAGGAAATGGTGTTACGGATTCCCCGAAGTTGTGTAGAATAGATGGGTGTGTCTCTCTTCTCTGTCTGACTATTGTTACCGCAGCTGGGTTGGGTCTGGGTCTACTACACTCAACTTTATTGATGTCAGCTGGATGTGACATAATCTCCTCCGTTCTTTTTGCCGCCTGATTGTCCACTTAAGAGTCTGCGGCTACAAGGAAATCTCGTTTAAACGTCTGTGAGTCCACTAATGAGAACTAGAGGCGGGAGAGGCGAATGAATTTTTGTGTTTGACTCTACACCCGGAACAAATAGCCATAAATGTGTTAGAACATTGATTACAATTGGCCACTTGTGAGTTTTAGACCTCAAATACGTTTAAATTATCAACATTAATAATCTTCGCGGTATTTGCACTAATCGCGCTTAAAATAAAAGATGATCAGAGAAAACAGCTTTGACATTCTATCAGTTACTTGCTGAAAATCCATCATCATCGCCACCGTCATCGTCGTTGTCTATGTCAGTGCAGTCGTTATCCATCGTCGTTATCGTCACTAGCCTTCATCAGTCATCAACATCATCAATCATTACCGTCATTGTCATCGTCATCAATCACCATCACCATCAATCGTCATCATCGTCCTCAGTCATCATTGTCATCAATCGTCATCGTCATCAATCATCATCATCATCATGTCATTATCATCATCATCAATTGTCAGTCATTATCATCATGTCATCAGTCATCATCATCTACTTGCCCCGCCACCGCCTCCCTTCGCTTTTCCCTTGGATCTAGCCTCATCAATCATCCTTCACGAGCTTTCACAGCTGCTGAAATAGTCTCCCTATCCCCGACATCTTCTCTACATCAAACCGTCTCCACCTGCCCCCCACCCAAATAGCCAACCTCACGCATAATCATACGCTACTACTCTGACGGGCTTCACATGCCCGTTTCCACTCTGACCTTCAGGTAGATAAATCTGTAACAACAACATCCTCCTCATCATCATCATCTTGTCATCAGTCACCAGTCATCATCAAAACTAGTCTTAAGAAATACGAGTATAGCAAATACAAACATTTGCATCATCATCATCATCATCATCATCGTCATTTACAAAACTAAGGATATTAAAGTTAGTGAATCCAGACCCTCGTTGCCAACATCCCACTATCACTGTGATCATAAATGTGGCTTTGACCTCCCAGCTGAAGAGAAAAGTACTGAATAAAATTGTTTGGTTCGTATCGTTTATAAAGGCTCCAACATGCTTGACTGCGTCTGCCGTGGTCACCTAATGGCGGTTTTCAGCTCTACTTTATCTCTGGCAGCCTTCCTATTTAGTCCTTGTCCCGAAGGTCACACTATGACCACGTCCCAAGTCTTTTTCGGTCTGTCTCTCACAACCCTACCTTCGACGTTCACACTGCTCACCTTCCTAACCGAACTGCCATCCTCCATCCTCTCCACATGACCAATTGCTGGGGGGGGCGGTAGCACAGTCGGTAGAGAGGTGGCCGCAGTCCTACCGGACCTAAGTTCAAATCCCCGCTGGGGCAGGGAACAGTTTAAGGATTAGAATTTAATAAAAACAGACTTTGCTGATCTACCAGAAGACCCCCCGACATGTCGTAAAAATACCCCCGCTAATACCAATACACTAGTCCTGTATGAGACAGACCTAGCATGTATTCAATATGGGGTGTTAGCGCCGAAGTGGTGACATGTAGAGGTGTATGGTATGTAGGAGGTCTACTGGGCCTTGGGAGCAGGCTGTGAAGCCTATGCCCAGAGTCGGGCTCATAAAAAAAAAAATCTCAACCTGCTGTAGCCCTTCTCATCAAAACATCAATACCTGTACAATCCAGTCCCGTCCTTCCTCTCATCAATCGTTATTCTAGCCCCCCTCGCATTAAAGGACGAACTACACGTCCATTTAATCCTTGTCATTTCTGTAATATCCTCTTCCTTTAGTGCCCAGGTCTCGCTACCACACAACATTACACTCCAAACAGATGCTACACACAAGGATCAATACTGCAGTTACTATAATTATTTTCTGTAGTTATTCTCCCTCAAAAGCGTTCTCGATTTTATGCCGGGGACTGAGGGGGGAAGGAGTCAGGAGTGCGAAGAAAGAACCGAGTTGAGGTTGGAGTTGCGAGAGGCAGATGAAAAAATATTTGAGATAAGGTCATTCAGTGTGACCTCGGAGATAAAGGACTGACTAGAGATCGAGCAGCATGGAGAGCCGCCATTAGATGACAAAGGCCGACGCATGCAAGCAAGTTCGAGCCTGCATAAACGAAACGAAACGAGACGATATGTGAAAGTTAACATGCAACAATATTTTTAAGTTTGTTGAGTCAACATATCTCCACTACCATTTGATTCTGAATCCTAACAACCCTCTCTCTCTCCTGCCCCAATACATAAGGTGAAGGTGATCCCGGAACATGAGCACTATGCTACCAGTAGTTGCAACCCCAGACTCAATGGGATGTAAACCCGGTTGACTTCAAGCTAAAGTTGTTGTCTCTTGCAGTCCTCCATCCCACTTCCGAGGAACAGGGAGGGAACTGAGAGATGTTTATATAATCGGGCAACTCCACCGTCTGTTCATATCTGTGCCACCACATGAATGCGTCCCCCTCCGGCACCTACATGCAAGAGACCACATAACCGTTTCATTTGGCTCTCTGAATGCCAACGTTATTTACAGCAGTAGAATATAAGGTTAAATCTTTAATGTGAAAAAATATATCTAAGGATTCCTGAGGCTTGAATGGTGATTGAATGAGAGTTTAACCCATTCAGTTGGGCAGACTTTTGGTTAATTCCTCCTCCTCTTAATTTTGCTCTCTGGACACTCCCTCGCCCAGTCCTTTCGTGGGAAAAGAGGTCTGGATGATGATGATGATGATGATGACGGTATGGTGATGATTATTACTGACGGTGATGATGATCATGATGATGATGATGATGGTGATGATGACGATGATGATGATGATGATGACGTCGATGATGATGATGCATCATGTCAAAACGTAAAGATTCATGTTTTCCAATGTTCTCAGACCCTGTCGCTGGTAACTTATGCTACACAACCAAGCGTCCTTTCACTGCTTTGATACTCGCCTTTCCTAATGACGTTTCCGCCATCAAGACCCGTCCTACTTCCATTACCGAAAATATATCAACTATCAACTCCCTCCCTCCACACACACACACACACACACACACACACACACACACACACACACACACACACACACACACACACACACACACATAATAAATATGGTTTAAGGCACGGGACAGTATGAGCTTCACTCATTCCTGTAAAGATACAATTAGGTAAGAACAATTAGGTAAGAACACACACACACACACACACACACACACACACACACACACACACACACACACACACACACACACACACACACACACACACACACACACGCACGCACGCACGCACGCACGCACGCACGCACACACACACACACACACACACACACACACACACACACACACACACACACACACACACACACACACACACACACACACACACACACACACACACACACACACACACACACACACACACACACACACACACACACACACACACACACACACACACACACACACACACACACACACACACACACACACACACACACACACACACACACACACACACACACACACACACACACACACACACACACACACACACACAGGCTCAATACGACACCACAATACTTATCTCAGCCCAGACAGGGATAAATGCATCATAGATTTCTAAGACTGCTACTGCCACGGAAGTCGAATGGTTATGGTTGCTTGCTACGAAGCTGCTGGCCCGATAGCAGCAGGATTCGAATCGTGGTGCGGGAAGGTGGTGCCACTTAACTCAAGTGACACTCCACCCTTTGTGAACTGGTAGGATAAAGTGAGTAAGATGAGTAACATCTAGCGGAGGTAGCTGTGGTAACTTGGATGATGCAGTGACCTTGTATGGCTAGATAATGAGCAAATAACCCACCAATGGCTTAGTGACTTTCGGTAATGAGACGAGCCCTGCTTGAACACAACAGCTAAGTACCTCATGGCGTGTTCTCCCTTCCAAGACAAGCTGCGCCTATGTTTACAAGCGTAACGCCTTTGTCCAAAGTTCGAACTGCTCGGACAATAGGATGACAAAACCACGAGGGCTGGGCTTAAGCGAATAACGTCGTCACATACCAAGCAAATCTATGATTGATCCTGCATGCAGGACGGTCTATAATGCGGAAGTCCAAATGCCGAAAATTACTCAGCGTTTAAGCAACAAATGAAACTGTATTGTGATTAGACAAGTGCTGTACTTGACCTTTCTGTGGTCTGATCAAATTAAACTTAATTCTTCACCCCCACAGGATTTAGCAGAATAATTAAGGAACTACTGATATCAGGAAATTGGCAGTTCTGAAGATTTCACTTTCATGTGTATTAAACCTAAGAGTTTGCATGTCGATATTCTTCTGTTTTAAAGCCATATTTGAGTGATAGTCACTAAGACCTGTAAAACTGATATTGTTTTATTACACTATTAGAGAGTGATATAGGCACTAAAAGAGGCACTTATACTCTCCTGTACTATAATTTCATTAGCGAATGTTAGTCACTTCAGGCGGCTGCAACATTGGTAATCTCGTTTTGTAATCAGTGCCAGACAACCCATGAGGCACGCAGGGTACAGTCAGAGAAAGTTCCGCATTACCCACAGTTCGGAGCACTGGTGGTCAACGAATAGTCACGAAGCAGCAGTCAGACCCCACTTGTCTAGTAACTGTGAGTGGGAGGGAGGGTGGCCGGGGGTGTGAGGGTTTGGAGAGTTGTTCACGTCACAGTATGAATACGTGTTTTCTGTCAAAGGTATGCTTCTTTGCCTTCATTTTGTATTATTCAAGAGGATTGATAGTTATAGAGACTAATCTTATATTTAAGACCTCCCATCTCATTCCGTCAAAAGAAAAACGAAAAACCTGTTAATCATTTATATAGATTTTTTTTTTCTTTTATTACACACTACCCCAGACACTAAGTACAGAATAACACTGGAAATGTCTGCAGGCGGATGTTTACAGTGGGATGGCAGAAGATAGATAGAAATTTACATACTGACAGATTAGATAGATTGATAGATAATATAGTGGTTTTGTTTTCGAGTCAACAAAATATAAATATTTGTTATATCTTTACGAATATCTCCTGAGGAAACAACTCACGTTAAAGTCGAGAGGGTATGAAAGCATTCAAACCTCTGTCCGAACCCAGCAAACTTCGGCAACTTTCCTGACAACATTAGCTTTACAGACATCTATGTAATATTTTTCATAAAATGCTAGCATCATAATTTATCCTTACTGAATTAAACACACCTTCCGAGTCATACTTTACACACGATTCCCAATCTATCACCAAACTCTTCTCTGCCCCCATCCCCCGCCTCCCCTTCTTCGCACTCACAGTTAGCCTACCAGACACATGAGGTATGGCTGCCGCTTCACGTTCACGTCATATATATATATATATATATATATATATATATATATATATGTGTGTATATATATATAAAACCCATTGTAGCCCAGTGTCCCGAGTACTGCACAGAACTGGGATTTTTCAAGTTTTTTATAAAGTAGGGAACCCCCGGGTAGGGACCTATGAGCTTCGCGACTATGAGCTGACAGGCGGAGGGCGGTACGCTTAGTACCCTCCCAGGGCGATGCCTCGCTCAGCACCCCTGGGATCCGATGGAATATATATATATATATATATATATATATAAAATTTGTGTGTGTGTGTGTGTGTGTGTGTGTGTGTGTGTGTGTGTGTGTGTGTGTGTGTGTGTGTGCGTACAGAGAGAGAGAGAGAGAGAGAGAGAGAGAGAGAGAGAGAATACTGCTGTAAAAGATTTGGTGTAAATGACAGGAAGAGCTCTGCATTCTTTGTTATACACGCATGTATGTAATACTATGCATGTTTTTTTTGTTTTTTTTCATTCATGCATGAAAACCTCATATCCTAGCCCGATCTCCTTGCTGTTGAGAAAAAGTACCACGGCATGGAATTCAGGCTTCCAGATACTACATGCATTTTCTCGTCTCTGCGTTTGGACCCTCCTGCAGATAGGTGTCCCTCCCCCCCCTCCCCTGCTTCTGGTTTCTCAGGGGAACCTTTACAAATCGTGTTGGCATCTGCAGAGGTGCATCCAGTCCAGGATATTTTTCCACCTACTCCTTTTCCCCCTCCCCCTGATCCGTCCATAACTCCCTTCCCTTCTATTCTTCCTAGCAATGTTCCTCCCCCAGTTTTACTCCCCAGTTCTCCTGTCTCTGTCTGTCACGAGTAGTTGCAGTTGTTACTTTCAGTTCAGTGTATATCGCAAATACCATTTCTTACTTTATTTTTATTGTTTGGTATTTTGGCTTTCCTTCAGTGGATCATTCGAAGTTTTAATCTGAATCACTCTGACCTTTGATGCCATCTTGTCCCGTATTGTCCTTTGGTTGTGTGCCTTCAAGACATCCGCCTCTCTGCTCCCAGTGCTCAAATTCCAAGTAATATTTTTGTTAGTGGGCTTACTTCGATTTCTGAATCATTTCTCCTCGTTCACGCTACAGTCCCTTATGAACGTACTTCAGCTTCTTTGTCACTTGAGTGTACTATGGTGAGGGTCATCCTTCATCGTTAGATTACTGTAATTTCTCTCTACTTGTCGCCTTCCATCCCTATAGATTTCCCTGAGCTTTCCCGTCTCTTGTCTCTTTTACCTCAGCCCATCTTGTCATTGGGTATTTTTAATTGCGGGCAACTCTTATGGGGTGACACTACCATTTCTAGCAAAGGCCGTTTACTTGAATTTTTCTCTCTCTAATCACGATTTCCATACTGTATACTTATTTCTGGTTGTTTAACACATCATGATTCTCGCACTGATACATATTCTTGTATAGATCTCTCTCTTTGTTCACCATCTCTATCTCTAGATTTTAATTGATCTGTGCTAGATGATTGTTTGGTAAGTGATCATTTTCCCATTTTACACACTACTTCATCCTATTCGCCTGTCCTCCATCTTCCTCGTTGGTGTTTTGAGCGTGCCAAGCAGGATGCGTTCGCTTTTTCTTTTTTCAGTCATCTTTTAGATCCCCATACCCCTTCTAACATTGATGACATGGTTTCTTATTTTATGGATATAGTGATGGCCACCTCAGTGGAGTCCATCCCCTAGACTACTCGGTCCTTTGCGTCCATGAGTCCCTTGGTGTTCCAGTGGTCGTGCTAGAGCCCTTCGGGTCAAACGGGCACGATGGAGGACATACCGTCGGAAAACCAATACTCCAGGCCATCAATGTGCTTTCCTTGCATTTAAAAGGGCCTGTGACGTTTTGTGCAGGACAGTTAGAGCCGCCAGAAAAACTAGTTGGTCATCTTATGAGTCCTCCGCTACATCTTCTATGGCAGTTCAGAATTTCAGGCAAATACTCACCTCTGCCAACTCCACTACGTTGTGCCCATGGTGCGTCTATTGCAGATCCTGCTAGGATGGTCCATATTCTGGGGGCCATTAGCAAAGAATCTCATCTCTCCTGGGAGTTCCACCAATATAAACAAGAGGCTGAACATACTCGTGTGGATTTTGCTTTGTCATCTGTTGAGTCATATAACGCCTCTTTTTGTATGTCAGAGCTTCTGTCTGGTATCTGATCTTGTGGTACCCGTAATACTTGTAAGGGCCCTCATGGTGTTCATTACCAGATGATAAAACACCTTCTTCGACCAGCTTTGCTCTTTTTCTTATCCCTTTATAACTGGATATGGACAAATGGTGTGTTCCCCACCGTCTGGAGGAAGGCATATTTGCTTCCCTCTTTAAAGTCTGGTAGGCTTGGACGTTCTTCCGAAGGTTATAGACCAATTGGCCTTGTTCGTTGCTTTGGTAAGCTCCTGGAACGGATGGTTAACATGTGTTTGGTGTGGTATTTGGAATCTAAGAGGCTTCTGCTTTCCAGGATGGTTTTTGCAAAGGGCGAAGCACTCTGGATCCCTTGATGAAGTTAAAGTCTTATATTCGTCAGGCTTTTCGCTACAAGCAGTCAGTCCTTTTAATGTTTTTTGATCTTGAGAAAGCCTATGACACTACGTGGAAGTGTAACATTCTTCATACTCTAGCTAGTTTGAGGACATATGGTAATCTGGGTGTCTTTCTGGGTACTATTTTGATAGATCGAACTTTCAGGCGCGTGTTTGCGATAGCTTATCAGCCTCCTTTCCAGAGGAGGATTGTGTTCCACAGGAGTGTGTTCTGGGTACGACCCTTTTCCTTGTTGTGATCAACAGCATTGTCTCTCCTCCCCCTTTGAGGATTCATGTCTCCAAATATGTTGATGACTTTGCAGTTTATCTAGCTGATAATGATGTTTTTTTGTCTCTGTTATCATATGCAGTCGGCAATAACTGCTATATCCTCTTGGGCAACTTCTCGTAGGTTTCGTTTTTCGCCATCTGCATCTCGTGTTATTATTATTCCACAGTCGCCTCTCTATCTTTATGACACCCTTGTTACCTACCATGCTTCTACTACATTCCCGGGTCTGTCTTTTGACTCTCAGCTGACTTGGTCATCACATATTGCTATCCTAAGGACGTCTGCAATTCAGAGGCTTCAACTTCTATGTACAGTCAACAAGAGTTCCACCTGGACCACCTGGTCGCGGGATATGGCAAACGTGGCACAGCGCGTATGTGTGTGTTCCTGTGTACATGCCCGAAAATTTATCGAATCATCAAGCTTCATCCTCTTTGCCGTATTATATTATTATGTGGTCATTGTATTATGCCGTGATATTGGCTAATAAATACTGTGTGATTGGGATAATTATCTGTGCACAATGTCATTTATAAAGTCTAATTTATATAAAATAATTCTTTTATCTTGTAGCGTGAACCAAGATACAGGTTGAGTTGTGGTTCAGAAACAGTGAGCAAGTTCACCCATAAATGGCGCGATGTTTCTGAACCACAACTCAACCTGTATCGTGGTTCACCCTACAAGAGAAGAATTATTTTATATAAACCAGACTTTATAAATAGCATAGTCCACAGCTCATTATCCCAATCACACAGTATTAATTAGCCAATATCACATCATAATACAATGACCACATAATAATACGGCAAAGAGGATGAAGCTTGATGATTCGATAAAATCTCGGGCATGTACACACGAACACACACACACACGCGCTGTTGCCACGTTAGCCATATCCAGCGACTAGGTGGTCCAGGTGGAACTCTTGTTGACTGTACTTTGAGTCATCTCACCTGCGGCTGTGATCTTTCTCTTCTCCTATGTTTACATGCTACTGTGGTTCTCTCTGCTCTTGATTATGGTTGTAAAGTCTATGCCTCTGCACCCCTGCCATTCTTCACAGGTTGGACGTTGTTCATCACGAGGGACTTTGTCTCGTTTTGGGGGCATTCCTTTTCACTCCAGTTCAGAGCCTGCATACCGAACCTGGATTGCCCTCTTTGTGGCATCATCATGATGAACTGACCCTTCGTTATTATTATAGGGTTCATCAACATTCCTCATCTGGTTTTACTCCTACATCCCTTTCACCATTTCCATCCTTAACCCCTGCATATCAGCAGTACACATTTTCCAATAGAGTAGTTAGTTTGTCCCACCCATGGTCTCTTCCTTCTCCTCATGTACTTCCAACCTTTCCTTGTTAATTCCCTTCGTGGCTCATTCCACCCCCTACAAACTGTTCATCTGTCCTTTCTTCCAGTAAGTCTTCCACCTTCCCATACATTATTCTATCCCTGTTCTCTAGTCATATGTCTTGTCATTCGTCAGTTGCTCCCATCTATACAGATGGTTCAAAATCCTTTGGGGGCACTAGTTTTGCTGTTTTATTTACCGACAGTTCATAGCAGTCACGTCTCCTTGATGCCGCCAGTGTCTTCATTGCAGAATTATATGACTTTCTGGTTGCTGTTCAACATCTTTTATTTTCACGGACTCCCTTAGTGCCCTTTCTTCCCTAAGGACGATTCCTACAGGCATCTCACTGGTTCTTGAAATCCAGAAGTAGTTGTACAGGGTTGCCACCAAATTGGAGCTAGTTACCTTTTGTTGGGTCCCGAGTAGCGTTGGTATTGCTGGAAATGAGCATGTAGATTTTCTGGCCAGCTCTGCTGCGTCCTGTACAATATCCTCCAGCTGTCTCCCAGCGAGGGACTTTTTTCCATTGATCTCTGGCACGCTTAGGCATTGTTGGCAAATGGAATGTTATATAATCGCTAATAATAAACTGAGTTCTGTTAAGCCTACCATTTTTCCATGGTCCTTTTCCTCCCATCTTAACAGATGGTGGGAGACTGCATTACCACGCTTGCGTTTGGGACATACTGTGTTACACATGGTCAACTAATGTCCAGTGAGGCACCTCTTTGCTCATTTTGTCAGGTCAGATTTACTGTAGAGCATCTTCTTATAGACAGTCCTTATTACTCTGTTGAACGTCGTCATGCTTTCCCTTTCCATCATGATTTAGGCCAATTGCCCTTACTATCCGATCTCCTTGGTGAATCCTGCCACTTTTCTGTTATCCGTCTTATGTCTTTTTTATCGTGTACTCATCTGCTTCCCTCTGTTTGATCTCTTTCCCTTTATAACACCTACCAGACCTGATTGTCTTGCATGTTTTCTGCCTTAGTGCCAAATGACTGTAGCTACCTGCACTAATTTGTTCATTCAGTCAATCAATCAGTCATCTCTGTGTTGACTGTAAAACACACACACACACACACACACACACACACACACACACACACAGCTCTATATTAACCCCTTCATGTTGTAGGGTCTGAGGTTGAACTGCTGTAGTCTATAGTCACGGCGAGCGACTCTGAGGTAGTAAATATCGTACCCTGGCAACCTACCACTCAAAAGTGCATCTGATTTCATATCATATTACACACAAATATTACTATACACGAATATATTATACACGAATATTATTCTACACGAACATATTATACACAAATCACATGCGTCTCATATTATACACGAAATCGGACGCACTGTTGAGGGGTAGGTTGCCAGGTCACAATAATAACAACCTCAGAGTCACGCGCCACGACTATAGTATATTTATGGGTAGATGGCCGTTTTACTTCCCTTGATGCTATTACAGGGTTGAAAATTCTCCAGTCATCTTTTAACGATCGAGCCTATACAATGCCATCACTCCAACTGGGACATTCTAACCCAACCGCTAGCCTACCCTACCCTAAGCAAAATATATTTAAAATCAGTTTACTCAAGTCTGACAAAGATTCCAAACTCCTTTCAGCTCAGGTGGCGACAAGATGTAGTGGTCTGATTTGACTGGTAGTAGCATTAAATCACCTGGGCCGAGCAGACCTATCAACTGCATGCAAACAATTACCCCTTCAGGACCATCCCGAACAGTGAACCAATGTTCCTGTGCAGTGGTAACGAGGCATGGGGAAGAGTGTGGAGGCTTTGTTCCTGGGTGGACAACAAATTTGCATCTCTCCACTCGGTTAGCAGAGACTCCATAGTACGTTCCAGATCATCCCCCTACATGGTTACCATCCAGCATTGTAAATGGTTTGCTGAGTTACAAGGAACAGTTAGGCTTGTCACTCAATGTACAGTCACTTAAAAACCACACTTTCCACACGATCGTTGGACACCTGTAGTGCTGGAGTATATTAATGAACATGCTTGGAAAATGATGGTGTAGATATGATGAACTGAAGCACCATCCCTGCATCTGTTTCACTGTTTATAGCATTTTTCACCAAAGTGCTTTACACTGATGCGTTAGCATACTCGGACGCCATGTGCCCACTGATCGTGCGGAAGGGCCTTAAGGAAGATATATGCAACAGTACATCAAGTGAGCAGATGATGGTTGCCACCACCAACCACTGTGATTTGACTTGTAGGCTAACCAGGAAGATTTATGCTTACCCCATGACTACTACGGCTGAAATTTAAATCTTACAACCACAACATAATAATCAGGTTGTGACAGTGGACCACTTCCGTCAAACGAAATAAACCTCATTTACCCACTTAAGATTTTTTGTTCAACGATGCTGCTCTATATCCAAGCCAACTTTTTATTTTTTAACCCGTCACGTCCCGAGGTTTTCCGCACCTCCGACATCCCCCAGTCCCGAGGTATTTTCGATTTTTTTTTTTTTGGCTAAAACCTTCGCTTTTGGTGAGAAACATCGAAAATTCATAGAGAAATCGCTCACCTGAGGTTTAAAGTGCCCAATCCAGGTAGGAGTTCCTCCTTACCTGAGTGGGTTTTCTAACATGCTGGCACCAAAGAAAACGAGTTCTATGGGAGGGTAACTATTTTATCCACTCATAAACAGTATTTATTTATTTACTTGGTACGAATGTATATGTAGTATGACAGTATATTGGTTTTCAAGCAGTAATAAAGGCATTATAAGCATTGTTTCACTCACTAACTAATCACCATACCTGACCTATTTTTGCCACACTACCTGATCATTATTTCTGGCTGTTTCTTCTTCTAATGCTATGTAAACATTGTCCTCCACATTGTCATCGATTGGGGAATCACTCTGGCCCTGAATAACTTTACTAGCCAGGTCACTGGTAACAGGTCCATTGCCAAGACAATGGCGTGAGGGGGGGAGGGGGGAGGTTATGCAGTGTAAGGCATTGTCCTTGCTTGGTATCTTGTACAGGAATAGAGGAAGGTGTCCCGTGTATACATACGAAAAATCACGTGCGAAAATTGAAAATTGTGCAAATTAGGTACCTTGCAATTGCACGACGTACTGGTACGTCGCCGGGACTGGCAAATGCAAATCGTGGTGACGTACCCATACGTCGTCGGGACGGGGTGGGTTAAACTTTTGTTTTTCTCTCCTTGCTATTTTCGTTTGCATGAGACTGCTGTCAAACCCACACCATTAGCTTTGGAAACTGGGCTGGTAGGCGAGACCACAGGGGGAAAGTGGAAATGCCCAGGAGCGGAGAGACCATATTTTTGAATGACAGAACGCGAAAGAAAAAAAAATCCTTAACCCTGTCCTCCTTTCTTAGTAGTAGTAATAATAGCAGTAGCAGTAGTAGTAATAGGCAGAGGCGGAGGCGGAGGCGGAGAAGGAGGAGGAGGAGGAGGAGGAGATTATTACTACTACTACTACTACTACTACTACTGCTACTACTACTACTACTACTACTACTACTGCTACTACTACTCTACTACTACTACTACCTCGACTCCTACAACTACTGCTACTGCGGCTACTTCTACCACTACTAATACTACTACCACCTCGACTACTACTACTACTATGACCAGTACCAGTTGCAGTAGTAGTAATACCACAAGTGTGCTTGTAGTACCATCTTTGATACCAACCATGCAATGGATAGCATGAAGGGAGGCTTTGCGTGCATTTGACATGATGAAGTACAATACCTCACTGCAAAAATTCTGCAGAAAATATGCCGTGTTGTCATTACTGAGCCAGCTCTGCTAGCTGAGTCTACAGGGTGAGCACTTCATCCACAGAACAGCAAACATATCAGATATTGCAAAAGTGGATGTCAGTGTTTGAGAAATCTAGACACGTGAGCAGAAAGCTTTCTTCAACATTAGGATATTTGATCCTATGGTTACATGTCAAAGCAAAGTGTCTCTAGAAGTTGCACACAAGAGGAACCAACAGGAAAAAGAAAAAAAAATCCTGTATGTAGACCCCGGTTGATAAACTCACCCTGTATTCACAGCATCAAAGGGGATGGGTCCAAAGGCGTGGAGATTCTACCCGAGACTGGCACAGGTTCTCTCTCTGAGAAGAATCACTAACCTCAGTTATATTATGGCCTGGACGAGATATCGACTATCATTCTCTCACTCGAAGGTCTACGTTCCTATGCCTCAAGGGCACAATTTCATCAATTCTCAGACCAGAGGCGTACCTAGAGATTTGGGGGCCCGGGGGGCTAGGTTCTCTGCGGGGCCCCCCTCCTGGAGGGGTGCCCCGCAAAGAACCTAGTCCCCTAATACTCAAAACTTATCCAATATCTCAGCCGGGATTCTCGGGATAATAAATATATATATTTTTAAATATTAATAAACAAGCTTAAAAATTTTTAAGGCTTTTTGGGGCCCCCCCTCAATTGGGGGCCAGGGGGCTAGTTTCAAACAGCCTCCCCGCCCCCCCTCAGGTACGCCACTGTCTCAGACCATTCTCTCTTGCAGGTATGGATTACGAAGTTACTGTGGTCGAGAACCACACTGACCAGCAACTCCAATGGACTAATGTCTTTACTCACATTGTAAATATATATATATATATATATATATATATATATATATATATATATATATATATATATATAAAACTACATTTTTTCCTGAATTAACAAACACCCGTTGCATGCAAGGATAAACTGAAAATATAGAGGATAGCCCATAAATGCCGCTCCATGTATCTTATGTGTTGCGGGGACTGCTCAGTCTGCTGGTGTGGGCATTGGAGTTACAGTGGGAGTGGGCTATTAGAGCAGAAACCATGAAGTATGAAATCGGTTGTGGGAAGTAGAAGCCAAGTTAATGATGCAGTGCAGACACTGACAACGCCGACTGAGTCCTCCCTCTAACACGCAAGAAATCGCCTGGCAGTGTTATTTTTGGGCCACCCTGTATGTCATCAGATTCAAGGGGTTAATGACACATAACTTCAGTTCCACAAGCTTTAAAATACCCACATTGTTTTGCATGAATGTCCTCTTACCGTGAAAAACACAGACCTTTACCATTTGTGCCCGGTGTCCTGAATATAGGACGGAACTAAGCATTTTCAGGATTTAGTTAGGAGTATAAGCCGCTAGGTGGAGGGCAGAACATACCCTTCCACCAGAATCCTTCACACAGGAACTTAGGACACTAAAGGGTTAATCCTTTGTCATCTCTCAGTATCATTGGAATTTTCATCTCTCATAATCTGACCAATAAAAATCACAATATCTCACTTGAGAAATCATCCTCGCAGAGACTAGGTTTGTTGAACCAACTCTCTATAGTTTTTATTTCTTTTAAATAACACAACGGAGGAAAGAAAAGCAAATGAATAAAAAAAATAATCCATACACCAGATTACTGGTGTCCTCTGTTAATAAAATATCTGTAACAGTTAGACTTGAACAGCTGTGGGTTGAAATTTGGAGGGAAACAACTCTGGGGAAGCGAGTTCCAGAGAGATGCAGTTCGGGGAATGAAAGAATTCTGATAGGCAGAAGTTCTGCAATATGGTTGAGTGACATTCCAGTCATGAGCGCTACCAGATGCCCGTGTAGCACGAGGGAAGGCATGGAGAGGTGGCTCCATGGACGCAACTTCGTCTGAGCATTTGCCATAATAATATCTGTAAAATAATGCAAGGGAGGCAACATTCCTTCTTACTTGCAGGAGAGGTAGTTTATTTGTAATGGCAGGGTTGTTAATAATTCTAACAGCTTCTGAATTTTGTCTAGTTGTTTTAATGCAACCTCTCCACATCCATTCCACAAGGGTGAACAATATTCAAACTGAGAGTGCACATGACTCTTATAAATTATAGCTAAGTGCTCATCAGTGAAGAAGTTACGGACTCTGTAGAATAATCCAAGTTTTTTTGAGGCGGTTTTAGCAACTGATCTAACATGAGAGGTCCAGCTAAGGGCACTGTTAAGTGAGACTCCAAAAATTTCAATACTTTTGGAGATGGGAATATTAGTAGCACTGAAGGTAATGTACGAATCTGGCAATGTCTGTCTATTAGTAAATTGTATATATTTAGTTTTACTAACATTAAATGAGACAAGGTTGTTTTGTCCCCATTCACTGATCGTAGATAGGTCTTGATTTATGGAGATAGCTGCACTGAGTTGAGAGGTAGAGATATTAGACTTTGTAAATGGGTGTCTGAGTGTGAATGAACTATGTAGTGTTGAGTCATCTGCGTATGAGTGGATGGGATTGTGGGTGACATAAGAGATCATTAATATGAAGCAGGAATAGGGTTGGCGCCAATACTGACCTCTGCGGCACGCTGGCGTTAACTGAGTGGAAATTGGAATATACATCATCTACTTTCACTCTAATTTTCCTCTCATTAAGATATGAAGAAATCAAAGGAACAAAAGACGTTAGTCCATAGCAAGGGAGTTTGGACAGCAGGGTAAAGTGCCATACTCTGTCGATAGCTTTAGAAATATCAAGAGCTACTGCATGAGTTTCTCCATGTAGATCTATTGATTGATGGACGGTATGAGCTAGGAGATTGAGTATGTCAATGGTGGATCTGTCGTGGCGAAACCATATTGTCTGTCACTAATTAAGTTGTTGGATTCAAGATGTTTAACAATGTGCTTATTAATTAAAGTTTCAAATACCTTACCAAGAGAAGATGTTGCTTTATTAACCTTTGTATGGAGCAGAACTTTCATATGTGTGTGTGTGTGTGTGTGTGTGTATATATATATATAGATATAGATATAGATATATATAGATATATATATATATATATATATATATATAGATATATATATATATATATGTGTGTGTGTGTGTGTGTGTGTGTGTGTGTGTGTGTGTATATCTGTGTATGTGTGTGTGTATGCATATCCTTCCCGTGGGAACCACCTTCTCGTGGTGGGGGGCTTGCAAATCTGGCGAGTATTAACACTGGGAGAAGATCCCTCCTGAACTCAGCAAGAGGACAGGGTTACCCATGCTGGAGGAGCTGTCATTGACGAATCAGACTAAGTGTTCCCAGGTCCACTGCCTTGGATGGGTTATGGCATTGGAATAAAATCTGAATGAAAAATCCATGAGTGGGGTACCATGGAAGAGAGAGAGTGATAAACAAGATTTATGGGTAGCGTGGGGGAGGGAGAGAATACCATTAATACTCCCTTTCACAATATTCCTTTAGAGCTCACAGTAATAGGGGTATGTCATTACAGGGGAATCTCCAAGCGGCACAGGCTTACTAATTGTATAAAAGGGACGTCACTCATAAACATAGTTCATCAGATCTTGTTCCACACACTCGTCCTTTAGTTTCTCACTGTGATCTTATTTGCCCCGATATTCACTATATGAAGTCACTGCACAATACTTATACTAGGGGAAATCACACTTAACCTAAATCACTCGTACTGCAGTATCACACGTATTCATCAGGGGGATAGGCAGGAACATGTCGTCGGCGATCCTGCCTGGCTAGGGGCAACGCCAATGCGAGGCGTGCCAAGAGGGCACGGGATAACTCGTAAGGGCGTCCTCTTGCGTCCTGGGCTACCCGTGGCTTCCGGGCTGGGCTCAGGAATGTGGCCCTCGGGACTGGGGCCGAATAGCTCCAGGAACCTCTGTGATAAGTCTTGGCCTGTAGTGAGAGCCTTACGGCGTCGTGGGGGCGTAGGGAGATCGCGCCCGGGTGTTCTGGGGGGAACCGAGAGAGACTGCGGGCTGTGGTCTCAAGCGTCTAGGGGCGCCGACAGAGGAGGGCTGCGGCAGCGACTTCTACTGGAGACCATCAGGTGCGTCTGCTCTAGAGCCAGACGTAGGGAACAGAGGCCAGGGGAGGCTGTGAGGCCTGTCTGGGTCACTCTGGGACAGGAAGCCTGGGCTCTAGTCTCCTGCCGTAGGGACGTCTCTCTCCTTACCTCTTTCTGCACACCCTCGGAGAGACAATAGATCGTCTCACGAGGAAGGGAGCGACAATAGGCCGTCTCTACCAAGACACTCTCGGAGCGACAATAGGTCGTCTCACGAGGAGGGAAGCGACAATAGGCCGTCTCTCCCAGGGCACTGTCGGAGCAACCATAGATCGTCTCACGAGGATGGGAGCGACAATAGGCCGTCTCTACCAGAGCACTTTCGGAGCGACCATAGATCATCTCACGAGGATGGGAGCAACAATAGGCCGTCTCTATTGGAGGGGCGCCGTTTGGAGTGCCTATGACAACTCCACCCCTAGCTGGCTCAACAATCCCACTCTGTGAAGGTAGTGTCTTTCTCCTATGGCAGCGAAGGCGTGGTGGCTGCGTGACATAGGGGTGCACGGCCCGGGCTGACACATGTCGCTGTTGCCGGGAGTGGTTGTGACTGGTGGCGGCTACCCCGTGGGGTCCGTGTGGGGGTGTCGGTACATCCTCGGGCATACTGAGCTGTATTTTGCTTGCCCTGTCGTCGGGGGCACTATGGTATTTTTCGGGGGCACTGTTCTTTAAGTCACGCATTTTACCACTCTCCCCCTGTAAAAAGTCACGTCCTCGTGGCTGGAGGTGGAATGCTTGTGTGTTGGAGGTGGTGTACACGGGCTGGAAGTGTTGCAGCGCAGTTTGCCAGGTGCAGTGTAGGGGTTTTCTTCTTGTTCTGGGTCGCAGGTGAGGAAGAGTGTGGAGGTGGCAGTGGTAGACTGGAGGAGGTTTAGCAGGTGGTGTGGCCCGCAGAGTCTGTGGTTCCTGCCAAGGGTAGGTGCCCATATGGTCCGCTTCACTCTCATCTTGCTTGGTGTGGCTGTCGGTGTGGTTGGGAGCTGAATGCCGGATACCGAGGGTAAGGGGCGGGTTTTTTGCCATGGTAATGCGGCACTGAGTCTCTGGGGAGTACAGGTAGAGGAGATTTGGGCCTGATGTAGCTTGATGGTGTGAAGTCGTGGAGAGGTGGGTGGTGTAGGGGTGTGTGTGTATCGGGCGGGCGGGCGTGAGAGGCGGCCCGAGCGGGTGGTGGTGGTCTTGAGGGTCGGGGTGGTGGGAGAAGTGGGCATATGGGATGGGCGGGTTGTTTTGTGTGTTGTGGGCGCGGTGGGGCATGGTGTTGGCGTAGTGGATGTACGGATGGTGGGTGGGGGAGGGGGGTGGTAGTGGGTTGTGGTGAGGGCGTGGTGGCGTGGGCGGAAGAGGTGGGAGTGGGCGTTGAGGGGGGGGGCCATGGAGGGAAGGGGTGAGGGTGAGGGAGGGGTGGCGGGGGAGGCGTCAGGTGAGGTGCTGGGGGTGGTGGCGGCCGGGGAGGTGGAGGTGGTAGGGGGGGTGGAGTGGGAGGGTGAGGAGGAAACATAGCACTCATATGTGACTGTAGAGGGTGGTGCGGGGGTCGAAGGGGGCTGGGGGTGTGGACCCAGAGCGGGGGAGGTGGGCGTGCGGAAAAGCCGCACGTGACGGTTGCGGAGGGTACGGGGAGTGCCGTGATAGTCTATGACCACCTGGTATGGGTTGGGGACTCTGGTGATTGTGTGGGGCCCCGTGAAGAGGGGGGCGAGCTTGTGGGGAGTCGGGAGCTGGGCGACGACGACTGTGTCACCTGGGTTGAAAGGGTTGGAGGCTGTGTCGGGTCAAAGGTCCAGGTTCTTTTGCAGGTGGTATATCCGCCCTTTTAGCAAGTGTAGCAGGTCTGTAGTGGGAGTGGAAGCGGGCGGTTGCAGGTGATGGCGTAGGGGTAGTAGGAAGGGAGTTTCTCCAAAGATTCTTTCGTGGGGGGAAACCCCGTCTTCTTGGGGGCACGAATTCATGCCCCGCTGGACAATTTTTACATGTGCCGGCCAATCGTCGTCTTTTGTAGCCTCGATTCGGGTGCGTAGTTGATTGATAGGGGTACGATGGCTACGTTCACATACAGCGTTCCCTTGTGGCCAGTATGGTGAGGAGTGGGAGATCTTATATCCGAAAATCCTGGCTAGCTCCTCCCAGACTTTTCGGGAGAACTCGAGGGCATTATCGGAATGGATGGCTTGGACAGCATGATGTTCTTTAGCCGGGCAGGCTACTACGAATTTGGAGTACGTGTCTACAAAAGTGACCACGTATTTATATCCAGATTTAGGGGGAAGAGGGCCTACTACGTCGATCGCCAGGAGTAGCCAGGGCTTGTGGGCGGTGATATGGCCTGATGGCCCAGCGGTCCGGGTGATATCTTTTCCAAGCACGCAGGTGCGGCAAGTCTGGATAATTTCCTTGGCGAGGGTGGAGGGATTTGGGGCCCAGTAAATATCATTGAACACCTGTAGTAATATTTTGGTGCCCAAGTGGATGCCGTTGTGGGCATGGAGGTGGCACAGGGTGTCACGTGCCGCATCGGGGGTCAAGAGGATATGCCCGGACGGGGTTAGAAGGTGGTCGCCCTGTCGGCATAGCTTGGGGAATAGGTGAGCAGGGATCCAGGAGGGCTGTTCCTTGTGGTGCCAGAGTTGTAGGAGGTCGGGGTCCGGTTGTACTGCGTGGATGGGGAGGCAGGAGAGGGCATCTGCATTGGTGTGGAGCTTTCTGGGCCTGTATGAAATCTCGTACTGAAACTCCTCTAGGGTGTCACGCCACTGGACGAGTTGGGCGTTATGGGAGTCTGATTGGCGCAACCACTGGAGTGATTGGTGGTCGGTGATTATCGTGACTTGGGTCCCGGAAAGATAAGCCCTAAAATATTGGAGGGCCCAGATTATGACAAGGCATTCTCGCTTGGTGGCGGCATAATTCTTTTCAGCTGGGTTCAGAGTGCGACTGGCTCAGGCAATGATGTGTTCTCTGCCAGCCTGTACCTGGGCTAGGACGGCGCCTATCGCGGTAAGGGACACATCCGTGTAGAGGCGAAAAGGGAGGGCATAGTCGGGGAAGGCCACGATGGGGGCAGAGACGAGCTTGTCTTTTAGCTGTTGAAAAGCAGCTCGCCGGTCCTCGGTCCAGAGGAAAGGTTCCCCTTTTCGTGTCAAGTCGTGAAGAGGCTTGGTGATCTGCGCGAATCCCTTCACGAAGCGACGGTAATAGGACATGAGTCCCAGGAAGGCGCGGACGCCGTGGACATCCTGCGGCGGCGGTATGTTTGCTATGGCATGGAGCTTGTCGGGATCTGGGGAAATTCCTGCTTGGGAAATAGTATGTCCTAGGAACGAGACGGTCTTAGCAGCCAGGACACATTTAGAAGGATGTAGCTTGAGGCCTGCCTGGCGAATTCTGGTGAAAACTCGACGGAGGCACTGCAAGTCGTCGGCCCAGGTCTGGCTAAAAACAATGACGTCGCCAAGATAAGCTAAACATATTTCCCAAGTGAGGCCGCTCAAGACAGATTTCATTAGTCTGGAGAAAGTGGCAGGGGCATTGCAGAGGCCGAATGGCAGAACATTAAATTCGTAATGTTTGCCATTACTGGTGGAAAAGGCCGTCTTGCCTCGATGGTCCGGGTTGACGGGGACCTGCCAGTATCCAGACTAGAGGTCGAGGGTAGAAAACCAAGACGCCCCGTAGAGGGAGTCTAGGGAATCGTCAATGTGGGGGAGGGGGTTGGCATCTTTAATGGTGACGTCGTTCACACGGCGGTAGTCGATGCAAAATCGCATCGTGCCATCTTTCTTTTTTACTAGAACAACGGGGGAGGACCACGGGCTGGTGGAGGGGGAGATAACACCTGCCTCTTCCATTTTGCGCACCTGGCGGTCCTCCTCTTCTCTCTGTCGGGGGTTCTTGCGTCGGGAAGGTTGTCGTATAGGTGGGCCTGTCATATGGATTTTGTGCGACAGGTACGTGGTATGCCGTATATCTGCTGGTCCTGTCGCAAACAAATCCTGGAAATCCAGGAGGAGGCGGCGTAGGGTGTCTGACTGCTGGTTGGAGAGATGGTCAGGGATGGGGGGTAGAGGGGTGGGGAGGTGGGAGGAGGATGGGGCACAGGGCTCGGCTTCCTCCATCTCTCCGATGATAAGCCCTTTGGGGAGAGTGAGAGGGGACAGGGCGAGATTGGCGATGCAGATGGCGGCATGGTGGGGAGGGAGGAAGGTGGGGGACACAAGACAGGCAGAAAGGGGTCCGGAGGGGAGGAGGGGGGAGAACAAAACGAATGGACCTGAGGGCCTGTTAAGGGGCACCCAAGCCTCATGGTGGGAGGGGATGGTAACAGCGGCGGAGATGGTGGGAGGGAAAGAGGGAGCAGGAGTGGGGTGGAAAGGCACGGGAGGGGGAGGAGAGGGGGGTGAATCCTCCGGCCGGGGCCGCGGCGTGCATGTGCAAACGGCTGGGGTGGAACAAAGTGGGGGGCGGAACTGTAGTTGTCGGTGGCGACAGTCGATCATGGCTCCGAGTTTTTGGAGCAAGTCTAGCCCTAAATACCCATCATAACTCCGGCAGGAGGAATAAAAAATGATGAATGGATATTGGGTGGACACCGGCTGGTGGGTGTCGACCCGTAGGGCCTGAGTTTCCCCACGGATGGGCAGGGGGCCATCCCCCGCATCCACAAGGTGAGTGGTAGTAGGGCGGAGTGGGCCAAACCGCGATTTGTAGCGGGAGAAATAGTGGCTGTAAAGGCAGGACCTGGCCGCTCCCGTATCGACTAGTAGTCTGGCCTTCACGCCGTTTATTTTCATCTTGTGGTATACTGGGGGGTGATACTTAGGGGTAATGGCCCCCTCCACCGTGGGTTGGTGTGGGGGCGGGCCTAAAAATCCAGCTGGCTAAGGCTTTCATTCTCCTGTTCCTGCTCTAATTCTCCTGAATGGGGCTCATCCACGGGCGTCAGCTCTTCCCCTGGGGCCTCCCCTTTTAAGGTGGACACTTTACGCGAACCCGGGGCTGTGATTCTGCGGTGAGCAGCTTTAAGCTGGTCCCATATGTCATGAAGGGGGCAGCGGGAGTTGCAGGCTCTGAATTCCCACGGGTTGATAAGAATTAGGTTCGGGTTTTCTCGCGGGGAGGGGCGCCGACGGGAGGGGTGTGCCCTGGGCGGGCTAGACGCCAGGGTCGGGCTGGTGTGAGGCAGAGTTGGACGCTGTGTGGCTGGGGGAGCCGGGGGTCGGGTGGGGAATTTCTTAACAACATTAATTTGTTGTGGAGAAGGGCAGGCGGTCAGGAGGCGCCGCATCAGCTGTATATCTCTATCCATGTCTCCTGTTAGGTCATTGATAGTGAAGTGTTGTTTCACAACACTTGAGAGTACTCTGAGCAGAGTGTTAAATGTATGCTGATCCCTGGTTTCCTCATCTGCCTCCGGGTAGGCAGCAGTAACCAGGCATCTTGCCTGTATCAGGGTAATATCTAAATCCCTGTCGAATGAAAAACTATCCAATTTGGATAGAGCCACTACTTTCCCCAATGATGGGATGATGGCTTGTACAGTGAACTTTGTAAAGTTCTGCCAGGTGAGTTCTGGGACTATTTTCGGCGCTATGTTCGCCGGCGCTTTACCCAACAGTGGTAGTGTGACTGTAGTTTTTTGTTGGTCATTTTCAAAGCCAATATCCAGTAAGGGTTTAATTATTGCCAGATATGTGTGTATAACATACCGGTCGGGGTCAAACTTGGGTAACTGAACGTGCAGTTTAGTTGCCATTTTGCCAAATATTTCCTGATTACCTCTCTTTTACGCCCAGGTCTAGAACCACCGCTGGCCACCAGTGTAATGCTAGGTGAAATTAGGCTCGACTTCTTGTTCCTATTACACCTAATGTGGAGCGGGGTCCTCTTTCGAGACCGGAGCTTAGTGCAATAAAGAAAGGCAGGACACAAAAACTCTAGGCAACAACCTTTACAAGTATATTACCACAGTCAGACACAGGACAAGTCAGCAGATATTACAGTACAATTCATAGCAATATAAAACCTTATCTAGGATATGGGTATCTCGCAGGATACTTGCTTCTCTGATAATAATGACAACACAATCAATCCTAGTGTATCAAGAGTGCAGTGAATATAGGCGCATGCAGGAGGCACGGGGGGGGGGGTGAGTCTCACGAGGAGGAGATAGGGGAGGGTGCGGGGAGTGACTTGTGACGGCTAGGGGAAAGTTATGGTAATACTGGAGAGTGGCAGATATTAGCCGTGAAGTTTATACGGTTTCCACTAGCCAAGGGACTTTGGTAATTGATTTTATTCTTGATTCACATTTACTCGGGATATTGGGGTGAGAGAGTGATAAACAAGATTTATGGGTAGCGTGGGGGAGGGAGAGAATACCATTAATACTCCCTTTCACAATAATCCTTTAGAGCTCACAGTAATAGGGGTATGTCATTACAGGGGAATCTCCAAGCGGCACAGGCTTACTAATTGTATAAAAGGGACGTCACTCATAAACATAGTTCATCAGATCTTGTTCCACACACTCGTCCTTTAGTTTCTCACTGTGATCTTATTTGCCCCGATATTCACTACATGAAGTCACTGCACGATACTTATACTAGGGGAAATCACACTTAACCTAAATCACTCGTACTGCAGTATCACACGTATTCATCAGGGGGATAGGCAGGAACATGTCGTCAGCGATCCTGCCGGGCTAGGGGCACCGCCAATGCGAGGCGTGCCAAGAGGGCACGGGATAACTCGTAAGGGCGTCCTCTTGCGTCCTGGGCTACCCGTGGCTTCCGGGCTGGGCTCAGGAGTGTGGCCCTCGGGACTGGGGCCGAATAGCTCCAGGAACCTCTGTGATAAGTCTCGGCCTGTAGTGAGAGCCTTACGGCGTCATGGGGGCGTAGGGAGATCGCGCCCGGATGTTCTGGGGAGAACCGAGAGAGACTGCAGGCTGCGGTCTCCAGCGTCTAGGGGCGCCGACAGAGGAGGGCTGCGGCAGTGACTTCCACTGGGGTCCGTCAGGTGTGTCTGCTCTAGAGCCAGACGTAGGGAACAGAGGCCAGGGGAGGCTGTGAGGCCTATCTGGGTCACTCTGGGACAGGAAGCCTGGGCTCTAGTCTCCTGCTGTAGGGACATCTCTCTCTCTACCTCTTTCTGCACACCCTCGGAGTGACAATAGATCGTCTCACAAGGAAGGGAGCGACAATAGGTCGTCCCTACCAAGACACTCTTGGAGCGACAATAGGTCATCTCACGAGGAGGGGAGCGACAATAGGTCGTCTCTACCAGGGCACTGTTGGAGCGACCATAGATTGTCTCACGAGGATGGGAGCGACAATAGGCCGTCTTTACCAAAGCACTGTCGGAGCGACCACAGATCATCTCACGAGGATGGGAGCGACAATAGGCCGTCTCTACCGGAGCACTTTCGGAGCGACCATAGATCGTCTCACGAGGATGGGAGCGACAATAGGCCGTCTCTACCGGAGCACTTTCGGAGCGACCATAGATCGTCTCACGAGGATGGGAGCGACAATAGGCCGTCTCTACTGGAGCACTTTCGGAGCGACCATAGATCGTCTCACGAGGATGGGAGCGACAATAGGCCGTCTCTACCGGAGGGGCGCCGTTTGGAGTGCCTACGACAACTCCACCCCTAGCTGGCTCAACAATCCCACTCCGTGAAGGTAGTGTCTTTCTCCTACGGCGGCGACGGCGTGGTGGCTGCGTGACATAGGGGCGCACGGCCCGGGCTGACATATGTCGCTGTTGCCGGGAGTGGTTGTGACTGGTGGCGGCTACCCCGTGGGGCCCGTGTGGGGATGTCGGTACATCCTCGGGCATACTGAGCTGTATTTTGCTTGCCCTGTCGTCGGGGGCACTATGGTATTTTTCAGGGGCACTGTTCTTTAAGTCACGCATTTTACTAACTTCCCATTTTATCTTTCATAAAAATTAAAAGACCTGTGGTGACAGGATAGGATGACAGTGACAGGTCATGGAAGTGGCTGGATGTCGCTAGCTTCAGTTCTACACATGATGGCATTGGCTCAGTGGTGGCTGACGTGATGGCATAGGAGCAGGTTATGCCTTCAGCAGCATCCAGAGTGACTAAGCAGCCGGAAATGGATGCCCGACCACTCACCCTTGACAGGGAGGGGTTTAGAAAAGGTAATCTAAACATCTGCTGCTCTGCACCACCTGGGCAGATAACCGCATCTGTCAATGCACCCCACATTGTGGTCGAAAAAACAAAAGAATCTCTCTAATTCTTGCAACCTGGAATGTACAAACCTTGTTTGATACTGACCATGAAACATGAACACACCCTTTTTGCCCATGAACTGAAAAGATATAAAATGGACATTGCTGCTTTATCTTAGACTTGCCTCTCAGGACAGGGTAACCTAATATATTTAGGAGAAGGGCATATCTATTTTTGGAATGGACACCCAAACAGTGTAAGAAGTGGCTTTGCTGTCCGAAGCAACATACTACAGAATATTCAACAAACACTTGTGAGTACATAGAAGAGGATGATGTCTTGGTGCATACCACTCTCTGAAGGCCAATATGCAACACTCATTAGTGCCTATGCCCCAGCACTTGATTTTGAAGACTCTATTAAACCTTTAATGACTTTTTGGATGCTACCATTCTCTCAGTATCACCTAATGACAACTGATCTTGCATGAAGATTTTAATGCCAGAGTAGGAAAAGGTCATCACCTTTGGCAAGGCATTATAGGCTGCCATCATGTTGGTAACATGAACAACAATTGCCTACAGACTGCTTTCCTTATGTTCGGAATGCAATCTGGTCACCACCAATACCATTGTTCAGCTTATGAATAAACACAAGATGATATGGATGCACCCATGATCCTAACTGACTATGTCATTGTAAGGCAGCGAGATTGACGAGTTCTTATAACTCAAGCCATGAGAGGTGCTGAGTGCTCTACAAACCATAACCTTATAGTCACCAAAGTGTAACTAGTCATACATCCACATATGCACCACGGACCATCCAACAAGAAACTAATCTGTACTAGTTTGAAGGACGTGGCAACTTGTAACACCTTCCGCCAGGGGCGTACCTAGAGATTTGGGGGCCCGGGGGGCTAGGTTCTTTGCGGGGCCCCCCCTCCTGGAGGGGCACCCCGCAAAGAATCTAGCCCCCCCTCATTCTCAAAACTTATCTAATATATCAGCCGGGATTGTCAGGATGATAAATATATGTATTTTTAAATATTAATAAGAAAGCTTATAAATTTTCAAGGCTTATTTGGGGCCCCCCTCAACTGGGGGCCCAGGGGGCAGTTTCAAACAGCCCCCCCACCCCTCCCCTCAGGTATGCCACTGCCTTCCGCAGTACTATTACAGACAAGCTGTCCCAGTGCCCACCACTTGATCCAAGCAACAATGCAACAAAACCAGACCAAAATGTCTAAACATTAAGACACTTTCAAAGCACTGCAGAAAAAACCCAAGGCTTCTCCATTTGTTGCCATGAAGATTGGTTTCATGAAAATCTTGTGGGCATATATGGCCTTCTTGATATGAAAAATACAGCACACACCTGGTTGACTCATCCTAGCTCCATAACCCTAAAAACTGAATTTTGGTGCTATGTATAATCCCGAGGCTGAAGTATGAGATGGTGGTATATCTGGACAGACTATGTAAACTGATGGGTTATGAGTGAAATAAAAAAACTGTGAGTGTCCGATGCGTTGATGGTGTACAAGCTTATCTGGAGCAAAAGTGAAGTTGCAATGATTATGAATATTGTTATTTCTGATGATAGCCATTTCACAAGGGACTGTATCAGTATGCTG
This sequence comes from Coenobita brevimanus, assembly GCF_032717465.1. Lineage (NCBI taxonomy): Eukaryota > Metazoa > Arthropoda > Malacostraca > Decapoda > Coenobitidae > Coenobita > Coenobita brevimanus. The sequence continues at coordinate 42,273,260 of NC_136978.1, forward strand.
AATCGTGAAAATGTACGCAGGACAAAGATGAACAGCATGTAAGGATGTGCGGCACTTTCGTTCAATCGTTGATTCACTTGCGAAAGTGACAGTGGTCCGTCTCTTGGAGACCATGATGAGTTCGGTGTCTGTGTTGATGTTGATGATGACCAAAGTGTTGTTATTTTTAGAGGGGAAGGGGTGTATTTGGTATACTGTGAACAGGTCTTCAGTTATGAATGGTACATGAACTACTACTGATGTTGGTGTTAGTGTTGCAATGGTTGTTGTATGACATTTTGTTAGATGTGTATGTATAACAGTCATAGGCATAGAATCGAGCAATGCTAAACATGCTTACACACTCTAACTCAAGGAATGCTTTATAGGCACACGACAGCGCCTCGTGACCATACACACACATACTCACACACAGGTTTCTAGAACTTTCCAACCACAGTGTAACACACGTGACACGACCCCTGCTACACCAGAATTTAGGAAGCAGAGCTCAGAAGGAGGCTACCTATAGAACCGACAGGTAGTGGAGAGAGTGAACAAGAAGAGGGGTCCAACTAGACTTACTTAGTGCATTCAGTCTCTGTAATACATACACTGCTCAACTTAAGATTTTCTCTGAAGATAATAAATCAAGATAAACTCCCTGTATTCATCATTAACCCCTACTACAAGAATCGAGAGTTACATTTGCAATTCTTGCATGCATTGTGCATTGCGAACAGCAGTACTGCAAATACAATGCAGAAGATTATAAAGACAGTAGGTGCTGGGCTATACACATAATATGGGTTGAACCTACTCAAATTCAAATCTCCCCAGGGCTTCATTGTTTCATTGATCAGTTGCATAGTTTCAAACTTAGGTGAAGTCAACTTAATACATGTGCTCATGTTTAAGTCCATATCAGGCAGTGGGTGGAAATGTTTGTGTGTATGATTGAGGATGGCATAGTGATTGATGGTGGATAAAGTGGACATGGATGGTGTAAATACCGCACAGTAGTCTGGTGCTAAGTATAGTCCTGAGGCTGAAGTATGAGATGGTGGTATATCTGGACAGACTATGTAAACCGATGGGTTATGAGTGAAATAAAAAAACTGTGAGTGTCCGATGCGTTGATGGTGTACAAGCTTATCTGGAGCAAAAGTGAAGTTGAAATGATTATGAATATTGTTATTTTTGATGATAGCCATTTCACAAGGGACTGTATCAGTAGGCTGAAATGTGAAAATGTACGCAGGACAAAGATGAACAGCATGTAAGGATGTGCGGCACTTTCATTCAATCGTTGATTCACTTGCGAAAGTGACAGTGTTCCGTCTCTTGGAGACCATGATGAGTTCGGTGTCTGTGTTGATGATGATGACCAAAGTGTTGTTATTTTTAGAGGGGACGGGGTGTATTTGGTATACTGTGAACAGGTCTTCAGTTATGAATGGTACATGAACTACTACTGATGTTGGCGTTAGTGTTGCTTCTAAATATGGATAATATTGCATGAATTCCCTACTTCGGATCAAAGGCTTCAATATATGTTTATGTATGCCTTGACTAATTATCTGAAGTAGCTCATGATCTGGGAGTAAGTCAATTGTGATCTTGCCATCACCAGCATTCGAAATTCCTTGCATAAGTGCCCTGTAACGAACTCTAGTGTTGTCTAATTGTAGTAGAATTGTGTCAATATGTTCTGTGATGATCGAGAAGTGTTGGAAAAGTGTTATGTTACCTTCCATTTCATTTATTTTATCTACACTTTCGAGAGCTATGTTTTCTGCCTTTTTCAGATTTTTCACAATTGTCTTCATTGCTGAGTTATGTCCTGTGATGAATTTATCTTGGTATGTTAGTACTTGAGCTATTTTATTAAATTTGTTGTTTATTTCTTTAAGGTCATCCTCTGTAGCCAATCCAAAGATGTTCCCAAGAACTGCGCCACCCAGGTCGAACAAACCGCGCTTTTGGCGAGTACGTGTGATGTTGTTCCTGTCGCTCAATACCTCCATTCCATAAGATGGGAGATCTTGAATCATGATGGGCATAGTTGACTTTGCCTGTTCTATTTTCCATTTCGCTAACTTCACTATTTCATTCACTTCCTTTGTGATATGTCCTTGTGAAACATAGCTTCCTATCATGAAGTCCAGGGTTCGCATAGGCTTTGCGATATTTTCTAGATAAGAAGGTAATTCATACAAGTAATCCAGACTTATTTCAGTACTCATGACGTCTTTTACGACTGAAGTCGTGGCCGTTGGAGCTATGAGGCATCCTTGCCGTACTATGTGTTGGGGGTCTAAGTGCGCATATCCTCTTGCTATGTAGAGGAGAATCCATAGCATAAGTCCCTTCATCGTTACCTACCGAAAAAAAAAATCTATTAATTTCCTAATATGGTCATGCTGTGGTCGATGATAGTGATGATGTGCATTATGGTTGATTGTTATTTCATTTACAGAAGGAGCTTAAATCGATATTTAATTCTCGTAAATGATGTACTGTAGATTTTATTGGAACAGTTGCACCTATGTTTGATTGTTTGGTATATGACCTCAATTTCTTTTTGTAATCATTGTTGTTTTCTTGCTTGGTTTCTTGAGGTACATTCGCCTGTTCGGTTGTATCCAATGCTGAATAATTATTGGATAATTCCCTTGAAACTCGTTTTAAATGGTCAATATGAACTTGGAAGCGAGGCATGGATCTTGCAAGAGGGGAACAAGTCAAGAGTGAGAGCAGTGGAAATGAGTTACTTGAGAGGAGCATGTGGAGTGACGTGGAGGGACAGGTTGACGAATGAAGAAGTGAAGGAACGTTGTGGGGTAGATGTGGATGTGGTTGAAAAGATTAAGAGAAATACACTGAGGTGGTTTGGACATGTGGAGAGAATGGAGAATGAAAGACTGACTAAGAGAGTGTATGTAGGTGAGGTGGAGGGAGGGAGAGGGAGGGGTAGACCGAGGATGAGGTGGAGGGATGGAGTTGAGAGGTATATGAGGGAGGGGGGGGTTAGTTGGGGGAGGGGAGTCAAATGGTGGGTGACAGAGTGACTTGGAGGCGTTTTGTCTGCGGCCACCCTTTGCGGGATTAGGGCGTCGGGCTATAGATAGATATAGATAGATAGATTCTCTTCGCCAGTTGACAATGACTTAATTAAAACTCTGTTTGCTTTTATGTTAATTACTCTGTATGGGCCCTCAAATTTTGGGGATAATTTATTGTCTCTCGTATGAATGATACCATAAACAATGTCTCCTAAGCTGATAGGTGAATCTCTTGCCCTCTTGTTAAACGCCTCCGTCATTTCTTCCTTGGACATCGTTGTTTTTTTGACTCTTTTGTGTATGTCCTGGAATTCACGTAAACGGAGTTTAGAGTAATCATCGTAATTGTATATGGGCAGAGTGTCACCTTCTAGGAGCTCATATGGTAGTTTTTTATCTGTCCCATATATAATGAAATGTGGTGTGTCACCTATGGATTTATTTATAGATCCATTAATTGAGGCTTCTACTCTGGGAATCCAATCATCCCAGCTTGCATAATTTTCACTGAGAATGTGTCGTAGCACAACTAATACTTTTTTGTTTTGTCTCTTTACTAACCCATTAGATGCTGGGTGATAGGCAAAAACGTTAACCTTTTTGATGTTGTATTGTTTACATATTTCTTGTAAGATATCAGAATTAAATTCTCCTCCATTATCACTTATTAGTACGTTTGGGGTAGTAAAGCGACATATTACATTATCTGTTATTGCCTTTGCTACTGTCTCTGCTGTTTTATCTTTAATTGGAGCTAAAATGACATAACGGGAAAAATGATCCGTTGCTACGAATAGGTATAGGTTATTATTGTATGATAATGGCATCTTGAGTAAATCAACAGCGACAACGTCCCATGGTTGATGTGGTACAGGGTAATTACCCATCGGTGCTGGTATGATTGGGTATCCTTTGTGTTTTGCACATGATTCGCATCTGTCTATATGATTGTTTATATCTTTTCGTAATGAAGGCCAGTAATATAACAGCTGGGCCTGTTTGAATGTCTTATCCTTTCCAGGATGTCCTGCATGTGGGCTATCGTGTATCGTTCGTAACACTTGGGGTATCATGTCATTAGGTACTACCAACTGGTTAGTATTTCCTTGGCGTTTTGGTTGTTTCGGGTTAATCTTGTATAATGTATTATTGACCATTGTGAATTGTTCGAGTGGTACATGCAGTTTGGGTAATTGTATGTCATCTCCACTTTCTAACTTGTATATAACTTTAGACCATATTGGGTCAAGTCTTTGTGCTTTTGCGATATCATCGTGGTTTGGGATAATTCCTTTGAGATCTAATGCCGCGACCTGAATTGTGTTCGGGTTCCTAGATAATGCGTCAGCTACTATGTTCATTTTACCTTGTATATAATGAATTTGTACATTGTAGTTTTCAACTGTACATTTCCATCTTGCTCTCCTCCCAGAAAGGAGTTTTTCTTTAAACATACCCACTAGTGGTTTATGGTCGGTGAACAAGTGGATTTCGTAACCATATACCAAATCTCAAAACTTTTTTAATGCAAAAACCACTGCAAGTGCCTCTAAGTCTGTAGTGCAATAATTTTTCTCTGCACCTTTTGTTTGTCTGCTGGCAAATGCAATTCGTTGATTCTTTCCTCTTTTATCTTCCTGCATCAGTACAGCCCCTAATCCTTTAACTGATGTGTCTGTACAAATAAGAAATGATTTTGTGTAATCCGGATATGCTAAACAAGATGCATTTGTTAGTTTAATTTGTAGATTGTTAAATGCCCTTTTTTGTTCTTCTTCCCATTGGAATATAGCATCTTTTTTGAGTAGCTGGAATAGAGGAAAGGCTATATGAGAGAATTGTGGTACAAATGACGTATGGTACCCAGCTAGACCTAAAAATTGTCTAACTTCGTCAGTCGTAGTGGGTTCAGGAAAATCTCTCACTGCCTCTGTTTTGTCATCTGTGGTCTGAATACCATTAGAACTTAATTTGTGGCCTAAGAAATTTATTTCCTTAAAGCAAAATTTGCATTTAGAAAGCTTAATTTTTAAACCAGCATCACTAAGCTTTTGTAAGAGTAAGTCTAATTTCTTGAGATGATCCGTAGTATTCTTTGTTGCAATTATAATATCGTCAAGATAAACAAATATTCCTTGTCCTAAAATTCCGGACAATACGTAATTCATAAGACGCTGGAATGTGCCTGGGGCTGTCCTCAGTCCGATCGGCATCCTTGTATATTGGTAGTGGCCTCGATTTGTGGAAAAGGCAGTGTATTTACGTCTCCTCTTCAACCGGTATTTGATAATATCCATTTAGTAGATGGATTGTTAAGAATATATTATTCTCTGGTCCAATATTCTGTAGAACGTCGCTTAGCAATGGCATGGGAAATCGGTCTGGGATTGAGTGATTGTTTAGTTTACGGTAATCTACTACTGCACGCATTTCTCCATTTCGTTTGGGCACGAAGAATAATGGGGCATTCCACGGGGAGACTGAAGGCTCAATAATTCCAAGTTTTAACATTTCATCGACATACTGATTTGCAAGTGTACGTTGGGAGTGTGGTATGCGGTAAGCTGGTACGAAAATTGGTGGTGTTTCTGGGTGCACATTAATCATGTGATTAATCAAGTTAGTACACCCTAATTGTTCTCCGGGCAATGCTACGGTATCCCTGTGTGTTTCCAGTAGGGTTAACAAATCATTTTCTTCATCAAATTCACCTGAGTGAATTAAATTCTCTTTTATGCTTTCTCTATCCGTAGATTTTATCTCACTTGTCACTCCAGCTATAACTATTTCCTTCACAGGGGCGGGACATTTTTCAATATTAACTATGCAAGTCCCCTTTTTCAAGTGAACTTCCCCATTCATGTGATTAATTATGAATATCTGAGTTTGCCCTTCATCGTTCATCTGACATAATGCACTTTCTACTGACAATCCCTTTACTTTACATAATTCTTCTAAGACAAGAACAGTACTATTCCGTAATTTGCTCTTTATGGTAACTTTCATATAGGAATTAGGTGGTATAACTAAATCATTGGTGAGATGGGCTTGAAAAACTGATAAATCAGTACTGTTATCTGGGTCTCTAATTCTGGAGGCTGGGGCTGGTGGTGGGAGTGGATCTATACACTCATCTGTTTGTGTATGTTTGTTTAAGCTTTTAATATTACCAATTCTTTTTGGTTCTCTTTTACTAATCGGTGAGGGCTCTCATGGTATTTCCTCTATGAATTCACTGTCAAAGTCTATTGCATTCATTTGTGGGAGTAAAGTTATGTTCTCTGCTCTCATGCATCTTAAGCCCAGTAACATATGAGCTTTAATTGCTAAGTTTTCAACGATATAGAAAAATGCAGAGAATGGTCTTGTAGTCTCTGTGAAACTGATATTTAACCTTATCATACCTTTTACTGTAATTTTTTTTTCCATCTACCGTATATAAATCTAAATCAGCTTCTTCCAGAAAAGTTACTTTCTTCTTATTTTTAAGAATTCTATTTATTTCTTCATGTGTTATTAAGTTCACTGGAGACCCTGTGTCTAAAAATAAGGAAATGTTTTGATCCTCGCATACAGCTGGTATCAAGATACACTCATTTCCCAACATGCCTCATATGTGAATTTTAGACTTGCTTTTCTTTACGTTTGTTCGTTTTTTGTCATGACTTGGTCTTCCCCCAATTTGAACACAGACACAATTTTTTCTACTGTTTTGCAGTTACTGGTCCAGTGCCCTTGGTATCTATGATGCCTACAGTAAGGACCAAATCCTTGTGTCTTTTGTCTATCCTCTTTTGTTTTGATAAAGCATTCATACCTTGTGTGTCCTGGTTTTGCACAATAATGACATAGAATGGACCTATCTCTTGACTGTGACCTAAGAGGTGACTTCCAATATGTAGTGTTGTTTGTGGCGCGAGAACTGCTCGGGCTGCGCGAAAACTTATGAAAGTGCCTAAAGCCTGGTGTTAGTGATCGAACCCTCGTCACGTTTAGTTGTTTGCTCTGCCTGCCTTCGGGTCGCGATCGATTTTGTTCTCTGTTTGCGGTCGGTGTAGATGTTTTCACAGCTGATACTGTCTCTGGTACTCTCATTCTACTAGAATGTGCGGGTGTGTCGACCATACCTGCTTTACTGCACTCCATCTCTACCTCGTTCATTAAGTCTAGTAAGCACATGCCTGGGGTGTACGCGATCGTCTTGGCGATCTTAAGGGTCCTATCAGGTAATTTACACAAGGCAGCTACATAACCAATGATGTCCACGACGAGGTCTGGGGACATCTTTCCATCATCTGTTATCCAATTTGAGTTTTCCAAAGTAACTAACAATGTTCTTTTGATTGTGGAGACATCAGCAGTTATTTCACTGAGCACATGGTTTGTAGTGTGCTCCCTTACAAGATCTACAATCTTATGTAATTCTGGAATTATACCTGGCATGAAGTTCATACCTCCAGAAAATTTCTTCAAAAATTCAGTTTTAAATTCATCATATGTCCTAGCCTTGAGGAGCTTATCTGATCTCAATAAATTGCTTGCTGGACATCTTTCCTGGATTATGCAAGATGAAAAAATGGCAATTTTCTCTTGTTCATTGAGGATGTGGCACTTGATGAACATTTGTTCGCACTGACTGACCAATGAAATGACGTCAATACGATCTTTTTCTGTGCCAGAGAATTTTGGGGCAGTTTTATCTTCATGGTACACATAAACATGAGGTGGGGAAGTTTGATCCACGGTATTTGTTTCGTTATTCATTTTCACTGTTTGCTCTGTTAATTTAACTTGGACTTGTTTATCGTTGTGTGAGGGAATGGTGGAATATGATTCGCCTGCACGTTGCACTATATATATCAAGTATATTCTCATAGGTATGCAAGGCAGAAACTAAGTCCTCACTTGCTACGTCAGGGGGGGGGGGTTCCCACTCATCATCATATGGAAGTGACGTATTTGTTTCTTGATCTTTAGTTTGTGTTGAGTTTTGTACAGTGGGTGTGTTCCCTTGATGCTCTCCTAATTGTGAATCTGTTGTTGGAGCTAATTGTTTTTCATCTGGTATTAACGTGGATGGTGGCGAAAATATCTCTGTCATTAAGGTCTGGTGTTATGAAATACGCCTCTTGTTTATGTCTTAACTAAACAGATGAGTAAATGAGTTGTAATACATGATAGATAGTGAGTGTATAAGTGTATATGTATAGAAATATGTAAAGGAGTTGAATATACCTAATTTTAGCACTGAGAAGAAATGAGTAAGTATAATTTCACCCACTTGATACAGATCGGAGAGGCGTGTCAATGCAACTGTCGATCTCGGAAGAAAAATGCAGGGTTGATTGAAGATCTCTTGATAATTCTAGGGCTGTGTTGATGGACGATATTATTCAGGAAATTCCATGGCCTGGTGCTTGTGGTGGTTAACAGCCGTCACAGGCAAACTTCATCATAGAATGTCGAATTTCCAACTCAATACTGTGGAAATAAATGAGTATGAGTAGGAGCTATGTGAATAATGAGTAATGAGTAGTGGGTGAGAAGTGCCTGGTGTCAGTCACACGTTGCTTGGTGTGGCCTTTTGTCAGCAAACTCGCTTGGTGATGTCATCTCAGCACATGGTGACGTCGGCTTCCCACACTGGTAGCTGTGGTGAGTAACTGAGTAGCGATGCGTAACCTGGGTGAAGAAAGGTAAGATGTGTTATAAATGTGGCTCTGATATTTTGCTGTGTGTCTTGACCTCTGCGTCAGCGACGGAAGTAGGCGGGAGAGAGTGTTGGGGTTTTGTGTGCTTGTTGTTTTGGTCTTTCTTTTTCTTTACTTCCTTTTTTTTTTTTTTTAATTCTTGCTGCTGCTTGAAGTTACGTGAAGATTATACAGAGCTGTTTTGTAGACTTGTAGGCTCATATGCTTGTAGGCTGTATTTTGTAGGAATTCACTGTAGAACTGAAGCTAATCTTGTAAAGTTTCGCCTGCTTTTGTAGAAATTCACTGTTGATTCGAAGACGAGGTCTGTACATTCGCTGCCACCAAATGTGACTCTCAATTCTTGTAGTAGGAGTTAATGATGAATACAGGGAGTTTATCTTGATTTATTATCTTCAAAGAAAATCTTAAGTTGAGCAGTGTATGTATTACAGAGACTGAATACACTAAGTAAGTCTAGTTGGACCCCTCTTCTTGTTCACACTCTCCACTACCTGTTGGTTCTATAGCTAGCCTCCTTCTGAGCTCTGCTTCCTAAACTCTGGTGTAGCAGGAGTCGTGTCACGTGTGTTACACTGTGGTTGGAAAGTTCTAGAAACCTGTGTGTGAGTATGTGTGTATGTGTGTGTATGGTCACTAGGCATTGTTCGTATGCTATCTCACTGACACACTACCTATATCATCCCCTGACTTGGTGCTTCCTGTGTGCTGTCAACATTTCCTCAGTTACACTTGCAAGATCATTTCCCATTCCCAGGCTTGCCTGGTGCTCTGTCTATCTATCTATTTATCTATCTATAATGATTTGTAATCATAATATGTAGTCCTAACATAGCCACTCTTTCATGCTCAACACATACGTGAAAGACGTTTTTTACGTAAGGGATACTCAGGTATTTATGCTGGGAAGGTATAGCAATGTTCAGTACACTTTTCTGATTACTTATTACTTCAACATCTGTCACAATTTGCATGTCTTTCTCACTGTGAATGCATCATCTTACACGTACTTGAAAACAGGTACAACCTGACTTCATTATGTACAGTCCTGGCACTTACAAGAAGGTATTTACAACTTGACTTCATTATATAATCCTTACACTTACAAGAAAATATTTACAACTTACATGAAAATATTTACAAAATGCCTTCACTATGTACAGCACTGGGTGAGGCACCCAGGCAGATTGAGGCAGAGTGAGCGTGAGGGGGGAAGCGAGTGAGTGTGTAGCCTTGACAGCCTGGGGGATGGTAGAGGAAGAGTTACCATACATGCCTGCCAATTTTTACCCGCAAATCTTGAAAAATGCGGTCACAGTGAATTTTTTAATTTTCTGTCTATCTATCTATTGCCAGACGCCTCAATCCCGTTTGGGGTGGCCACAAACAAATCGCCTCCAAGTCGCCCTGTCCCCCGCCATCTCACTGCCCTGCTCCCAACTCACGCCCCCCTCTCTCATATACCTCTCCACCCCATCCCTCCATCTCATCTTCGGCCTCCCCCTCCCTCTTCCCCCCTCCACCTCACTCACCTACACTCTCTTCGTCAGTCTTTAAACTGTTTTAAAATGGCTCTGGCACTAGCCGCAGCATTATGTCAGACCATTTTAAAATGGCACTGGCATGTGGCGGGTTAATGCTCTTTTAGCATCTACCTCCCGACATCCAGACTCCATAATCTCGTAAGGTGTGGTCATTTATCTTTGAGTTAGTTGTTTTATGGGGAGGGGCACTAGCTCTCTAACAACCACTTGCCAACACATAGAAAAAACATACATGGGTTGGTTATACTGTTACCAACCAGTGTTATAAATGGTGTCCTTGCCTACAGGAAACCATTTGGCCTGTCACTGAACGTAGAGCCACCTGAAAAGGAACGAAGAGTACAAAAAGTGACAGGAAAAATGGGACAAATAAAAAAAGAGGCCAGGCACAGAAAAAGTGATGGAAGATGAAGGAAGTAGTAGTCGGCACTACATCAAATGAATAGATGATGGTCACTGCCACTTACCACCTATACCATGTAAAAATTAGGGACATACAGCCGTATGCTTAAACGTAACGTAGGGCCTTTTCTAAGGGTCCTAAATCAAAACGGTATGCTAAAAGTTTAAGTAGGGAAAGGCTTCCCTCAATTTGTAGGGATTGTTCCAATATTTTTTTAAGAGGAGGCATGCTATGGTTTTCGCAACCCTATATTTAATTACTCGTAACAAAGTAGCTCTGTATCTCCAGAAAACATAGAATAATGTAAATAACTTATGTACAAATTATTTTAACTTGCTAAAAATCCAGTGCAAACATACAGACCACGCAAATGAAAGTGGCACAACACAGAGATAAATTTATGACACGGAGATGATTCATCATCTCTCACTGTATTTCAAATCACACTCCTCACTGGGTCCAACCGTTACTTGTCATATGTTTCTCGTGCATCTGGCAACCAGTACATATCTTTTTTAACCATTGACTTTGATGACAGTGTGTGTCAGCAAGTCATATGAGGAGGTTAGTGCAGTGGAAAGCGATCGATTTTTTTTTTTTTTCTTTTTTTGTCTATCTTTACATACCTCCTCCAACAAAAATGTCTGTGAGACCGCAAATTGAAAGTGATAAAATCACAGCGACAGTGGCCCTGTACAAGGACAGAAAGCCACTAAAGAAAATAGCAAATAGTACAAGAGTTAAACTGAGAACTGTGCAGCCTTGGATAAAGAGATTTCTGGAGGGTGGCGGCGTCTCATTATCACGACACAAAGAACATCCTGGCAAAGCAAAAAAAATTAACCAACGGACTTTAAATGTTATCAGACGTCAACTAGAGATTAATCCACGGCTTACAGCAAAACAAATCAAAGAAAACAATCCCAACTTACTTGGTACTGTTAGTTTACGTACAATGCAACATTATATCCATGACGATCTGAAGTACCTGTCATACCGGCCAGTGCCAAAACCAGAGCTGACAGAACGTCAAAGGAAGAACAGAGTGATTTTTGCCAAGAAATACAAACAATGGAATGATGTCAAGTGGTGTAGTGTGCTCTGGAGTGATAAGGCAGTGTTCTGTGTGACCGGCAACACGTCTGGCAGGGTGTACCAGTCTCGAGGCAGCGACGCCGTTAACCCCAAGTACACCAGGGGTGTCGTGAAATTCCCAAACAAAGTGATGGTATGGGGATGTTTTTCATTTCATGGAGTTGGTGACTTAGTATTCCTTCCTGATAATGTGATTATGAACTAAAACAATTACCTGGAGCTCCTGTGTGAGCACCTGCCAAATTCCTTTGACAAGTGCAAGGCAAACTTTTTCATGCAGGATGGTGTACCCTGCCACACTGCCCAGGATGTGACTCAATGGCTTACAGACTGTGACATTCCATTCTTCAGTGATTGGCCATGTAACTCACCAGATTTAAATCCCATAGAAAACCTTTGGGCCATTCTAAAACGAAAACTAAGAGAAGTAGATACTTCATCGGTAGCCCAGCTCAAGACGATAATCAAGGAATGGGAGGAAATTGACCCTGCCACACTGCAAAACCTCACCAGTTCTCTTCCTAACCGCCTCAATGAATGCATTAAGCGTAGGGGGATGCCTACATGCTACCAGAACGAGATAAATGCTCATTTTCAGTATTTTCTTCCTACTTGTATTTTTATTACGTCCGCGGCGAGTCGCGCCACTTTCATTTGTGCGGACTGTACAATGGAACCGAACTGTTGGTTATTAAAACCTGAGAACTGTACCTTACCAAGTAGTTAACAGTCAGTGAGATCCTAAAACTGACGTGTGTAAACCACTTTTGTACATTTAACTGAATATCGGACATTCAGTCAATGCTACAGATAATATGCTATATATAATGAGAAAGGTACAGTATTGTTCTTCGCTCATACGCCAAAATATGAAGCATCATGACAGCATCAGTTCATCTTTGCGTTTTAATTTCAGGCACTGCAAACTATTTTTCTTTTTCTTCTAATACCAATTTTTATTAATCATCATCAGCATCCTAGACATAATTCTTAGTAATCGTTAAGGACACATAGGACCACTTTATTTCGCAGTTTCTTCTTTTCCTTGCTTTAGCCTTTCATGGAATTCTTCAAGTACTCTCAAACTGCGTTTTCAAGTTTCAGTGTTTTTCGCTTCTTTTAAATGTGGTAAAGTGCTTTAACAAGTGGTGTTGTTCACAGACAGCTACTATCTTGCGGTGCACAAAGACAGGTGGACGTCATCTTAGAATGCTGTTTATAAGCGAAATTACCCTCATCACTGCCTACTTATCCAAACCTAACCTAGACTTTCATAACCACTCAACCTTATTTATCCTAACCTTACCAAACGTATTTGTGGCCACCCCGTATGGGATTAAGGTGTCTGGCAATAGATAGTTTCAAGAAAACAGGGATATACCCGTTCGACCCATCTGCATACGACACAATAGCATTTAACCCTTCCCTCCTCAAATTATACAAGACAACTGCTGATACAAGAAGCACATTGCCAGCATCCTCACAAAATCCAGCCACTCCCAACAAAAATAAACCGGCAGATCAATTTCCTACAACTCCATCAACATCTGCTGCAACATCTGCTGCAACATCTACATCTGATGCCTGCATCCTCACAAAATCCAGCCACTCCCAACAAAAACAAATCGGTAGATCAATTTCCTACAATTCCATCAACATCTGCTGCAATCCCATCAACACCAGGTACAATCCCATCAACATCTGCTGCAACATCTACACCTGATCATGCAATCCCATCAACATCGCAAGATGCACAAAGTTGTAGCATATCCCCTGGGTCAGACTTTGAATAACTACTTGCATTTGTTGTTTGTGGTAAAACCCCAGCAAGAAGTGGAAAGGATGAATCTGGAAACTAAAATGTTAGAATAATAATAATTCCAAAAGCAAAGGTCATTTCCAACAGTGACAGTGATGAAAAGACAGTAAAAGAGAATACACAGAAGAAACACTGCAGAAAGAAAATGTTGCTTGAAGGAGACAAGAATGAAGATGAAGAAGAAAAAAAACCATTCTCCTTCTACACCCTTACCTGCAGTCTCCATACCTGTAGTGCTCAACAGTGACAGTGATGAGGAGAGTTCAAAAGTTGGAGAGAATAAATGTAAAACAAACAAAAGGGTAGGGAATTATTTAAATATGCAGAATCACACTGCTGTAGACTAATACTATGCTGTGTACTTTGATAAGAAGTATTATGTGGGAAGAGTAATGGAAATAGATAATGATGAAGTGATCCTTAAGTTCTTGTACAGTCGCCCCAAGAAGTGATGGCAGAGTTTCAGATTGCTTAGGTCACTCTGCACTGCCATACGTTCAATGAAAGTGAATATAAGGTAAACATTCAATGCCTTCATCACGTCATATCAAATAAAATATATATTACATCACGCTAAGAATTATGTAAAATGAGTAACAGGAGGCAGTGATATATTAGAGTTAACACTTATATAGTTACCATTCACGATTTGAATGACTGTGAAATGTATTACTCTGCGCGCGGTGGTCAGTAGGCCTATAACTCCGTGTTCCTGATTTGTTTCCCAGGATTTCAAATACAGATGCTCTAGTTTTGAAGACCAGTTAAGGAAAATTCTTGTGACTGCAATACACTGCCTTATTTTCAAACACTATGGTGATGATACAGCAACAATAAGGATGCCAAAACAATGAAATTATTATTCGTAATGATGCCCTACCTGCGGTAGCAGCAAGACCATACTGCCTTTTATTCCGTCTTTCTCTCGCCAGTAATAATTATAATTAGCAACTTTATTCCCAACTGATGCAAAATTATTTTTACTTGTAAGGAGGTATGACAGTTTCTGCCTTTTTCTCTTACACTAGGCAATAAACAGGACCAAAACTGGAGTTCATAAACACTTGCAATGCAAAAGCACGCACTCTTTACTCCATCTTTTAATCTTAATATGTCTTTTTAAATAAACTGTAGTGTCCTGCTGAACAGAAAATGCAGATTCCGAAGTTTTGAACTCAATGATTTGTTTATGAACCTCTGCATTATATTACTCTTGCTAATCGACTATGCACTAAGGATATCAGACTGTGACAGAAAGTACTATTCTCCAAGGTTCTTCGACTCTAGGCAAATTTCGAGGTTCTTTTTCTTTTATACTTCTCTCACCGATAGCCCTCTGGCATATATTAAATAATCCAGAGATTTTTCTTGATGGAAAACTGGCCAAAGGCAGTGTAATAACTTCATATCTCTGAGTAAATGTTATCTCCTTTTGTGTGTGTTGATCGAACCATTTAAAATAGCTTACTGGCTTGCGCCGCCTTCCCGCTTTCTGTCGTCGTCCATGGAGACATTGGAAACGGAAATAAATGACTTTAAATTATTCCCTAGTATTGTAACAGAAATTATTTTATAAATAATAATTATTAATTTTAATTGTTTATTGAAGCTCCCTATTGTTCAGTCTTACGCTACTAAAAAATTATTGCGTGTTACCATACTAGACTTGAACTCCACAAATTATTCCTGACTGTCCCTGAGCGATAGTTGTGAAATTTCAATTACAGGTAACTCGCACGGAACACGTGGGTTTCGTTCCTACCGTGCCGTGTTAGGTGCGAAATCGCGTATTTTTTTTTTTTTTTTTTTTTTAAATAACAGAACGGAGGAAGGAAAAACAAATGGAGAAAAAAAATAATCCATACACCAGATTACTGGCGTCCTCCGTTCATAAAATATCTGTAACAGTTAGACTTGAATAGTTGTAGGTTGAAATTTGGAGGAAAACAACTCTGGGGAAGCGTGTTCCAGAGAGATGCAGTTCGGGGAATGAAAGAATTCTGATAGGCAGAAGTTCTGCAATATGGTTGAGTGACATTCCAGTCATGAGCGCTACCAGATGCCCGTGTAGCACGAGGGAAGGCATGGAGAGGTGGCACCATGGACGCAACTTCGTCTGAGCATTTGCCAAAAAAATATTTGTAAAATAATGCAAGGGAGGCAACATTCCTTCTTACTTGCAGGGGAGGTAGTTTATATGTAATGGCAGGGTTGTTAATGATTCTAACAGCTTTATTCTGAATTTTGTCTAGTTGTCTTAATGCAACCTCTCCACAACCATTCCACAAGGGTGAGCAATATTCAAGCTGAGAGCGCACATGACTCTTATAAATTATAGCTAACTGCTCATCGGCGAAGAAGTTACGGACTCTGTACAATAATCCAAGTTTCTTTGAGGCGGTTTTAGCAAGTGATCTGACATGAGAGGTCCAGCTGAGGGCACTGTTAAGTGAGACACCAAGAATTTCAATACTTTTGGAGATGGGAATATTAGTAGTACTGAAGGTAATGTACGAATCTGGCAATATCTGTCTGTTAGTAAACTGTATATATTTAGTTTTACTAGCATTAAAAGAGACAAGGTTGTTTTGTCCCCATTCACTGATTGTAGATAGATCTTGATTTATGGAGATGGCTGTATTGAGTTGAGAGGTAGAGATATTAGACTTTGTAAATGGATGTCTCAGTGTGAATGAACTATGAAGTGTTGAGTCATCTGCATATGAGTGAATGGGATTGTGAGTGACAGATAAGAGATCATTAATATGAACCAGAAATAGGGTTGGCGCCAGAACTGATCCCTGCGGCACGCCGGCGTTAATTGAGTGGAAACTCGAATATACATCATCTACTTTTACTCTTATTTTCCTGTCACTAAGATAAGAAGAAATCAAAGGAACAAAAGACGTTAGTCCATAGCAAGGGAGTTTGGACAGCAGGGAACGGTGCCATACTCTGTCGAAAGCTTTAGAGATATCAAGAGCTACTGCATGAGTTTCTCCAAAAAGATCAATTGATTGATGGATAGTATGAGTTAAGAGATTGAGTATGTCAATGGTGGATCTTTCGTGGCGAAAACTGTATTGTCTATCATTAATTAAGTTGTTGGATTCAAGATGTTTAACAATATGCTTATTAATTAAAGTTTCAAATACCTTACCAAGAGAAGATGTGATAGCTATTGGTCTGTAATTGGAGGGGTCAGACGAACTTCCTTTCTTCGGAACTGGGTGGATATTGGCTTCTTTCCATGAATTTGGGAATAAAGAAGTACGTATGCATAGTCTGAATAATTTAGCTAGGACAGAGGCAAGTTCAGGGGAACACTTTTTCAAAACAATTGGCGGAATTCCATCTGGACCTGGAGCTTTGTTGGTAGGTAAATTGTCTAGGATGGATTTTACAAATCTTGTATGTATTTTAAGTGGGGCAATTTCGGGAGAATCAAGTTCCAGTACTGAGACATTCTGGCTGGTATCATCTATGGTGGAGTTTCTTGCAAAGGTACTAGCAAAGATATCTGCTTTCCCACGTGGGTCATTTGTAATATTGCCATCTGAAGATTTTAGTGGGGGAATGGAAGATGACTTGTTAAAGTTATTATTGAAAGAATTAAGAGTTGACCAGAATATTCTATTGTCATTAGGGTTGTTAAGTAGTTTTGATGCTTGCTTTTGAAGAAAGTTTGATTTAGATAGATTTAATACAGCTTTTGCATGATTTCTAGCAATTTTAAATTGGGAGAGTGATTCAGGTGTTTTTTATTTTAAGTAAGAGTTATATGCTAATGACTTTTGGGCTGTTGCTCTGGCACAATTGCCATCAAACCATTTTGGAGAGTTTGATCTTTTAGTGAATTGTTGACTTGGTATGAATAAATCCATACCAGATAGTATTAAGTCACAAATGTGGGACTGGGTAGAATTGGGATCACTAGAGAAGAAAGACTGCCGTGGAACATCAGCAAGATAATTTCTAAATCCATCCCAGTCTGCCCTGTCAAAGTGCCATCGGGTCACCCTGACAGGTTCGGCATGGGGAGGTGTAGGAGGGTTAACTAATGAGGCTTTGATGAGATTGTGGTCAGAGGATCCAAGTGGTGACAGTACCTCTATCCTGTATTGATCTGGATTATTTGTCAAGAATAAATCCAAGAGATGGGCATTATGGTCAGGATTATCAGGTATTCTGGTTGGTTGCTTTACCAACTGGGTGAGATTAAACGATTCCGCAAACAGCTCGCATTCTAGACCAGCGTCGTCAGTGCGGGCAGAATGCAATAACCATTCAACATTGTGTATGTTAAAATCACCCAAAATGGTAATTTCATTGCCAAGGGCAAGGTCAAGGTTACTCAACTGAGTGGATATGGAATCAAATACACTGGGTTCCGAAGAAGCATTGGGGGAACGATAAACTACACAGATATATTTGGTAATGTTTTGGCAATTTAATTTATATAATGAGTAATCAAAACTGGATGAAGTGAAGTTTAAAATAGTGTCAACTGCATATTGGGATTTGATATAACAACAGGTGCCACCCTTGTTTCGAAAGTTTGTAAGGAGATGGTAACCGGGAAAACAAAATGGAGATATATCGGTAGAGGGTGAGATTTGTGGTTCTGTGAGGAAAAGGGCCAAAGGGGATATGGACTGAAGGAAAAAATGAACTGAGTTTAAATTTGTGGTAAGGCCACGGATGTTGGTAAAGAATAAGGCCGCACCGTCACCTCTTCGCCGATGAGCATTCCCGGGAATAGCAACAGTCGCTGCTGGCACAGTCGCTTGATAGCGACCGGGAGGACCCTGTGCCTCCAGCCCTACCCTGCCGGTGGTGGCAATCCGAGATACCACCTCATTTGATTGTGAGATTGCAGCGGCCATTACTAAAGATGTGAATAGGAGGTGTGATATGTTATGCGCATGTAGTGTGGTGTAGACAGTTGAAGGTAGAGGTATCATGAGAGCATGCTGGCCTACTCTCTGTGTAAATGAATGCACTGAAAATGTTCAGAAAAGGGAGATGGTCAGGATCAAGTCCTGAGGGCTGGTGAAACGGGAGCTCCAGCTCTCCCTGTCACCAGCTTGCCATCAACCTCGGGAGTACTGCCCTGTTCGACTGGTGCTACAGTCTACTCCGTATTTTGCTCCCTAGACCCCCCAAATGTGTTGTTTTGCTGTTATCTGTCACTAGAAAGCACTTTAAGTGGTTAGAAGGTTAATTAAATGTTATAACTCACAAATACAGTACTCCAGAGCAAAACTTCAACACACAAATACTGTACGTAAACACAAGGAAACATTCCGACGCCGATCATAGGTACGGTAATCATATAAATCAGGTTAACTGGTACCAGTACTTTAACTTACAAGTACATACCAGAACAGTACATATTTAACTTAGAAGTGCAGTACTGTGATATCGAATGATTTCAGTACATAATGTGTTAAGAATGGCTGAAAAAAAAAAATATTATGAATACATTTTCACCTTTTTTATATATGTTTATGGTAGTTTCGAGTTATTTTTTACGTTATCGTTGTGCCCATGCTTGGAAAAGGGAGCGAAAGAGTTGAATTTTCAGTCCTAAATGAGAAAACTGCACGTCCTCCAAGGCTAGACTCTGCCACGGGAGAATAAAGTGGAGGGTCAGTCCGTTTAGCAGTAAGGAAGTTGTGTCACAACTTCCAGCTCCCACACCGAGACTGGCTAAAAATAGAATCGTAATGCAGTTTCAGAACTAACAATAAGTCTAATTATTACGAATACAGATACAAAGCAGAAATAAATACGTTTACATACAGGGAAAACGTATTTCTTCCGTCATAACATGTTCATCTTTCTCTATCATTTTACGTTCATCTTTATCATTTTACCTTGTTATTTTCGCAATATATATAGCTGTCTCGTAAACAGGGTGGTTGTTTGTGTTTTGCATGGGAGGGAAAAGATTGTATTTTCTGTCTGGGTCGAGATAATGGGTGTACCTACTGTATGTGTGGTTAGGCATGGCCACGAGCTAAAAAATCGTACACCCACTCATCACGATAGCAGGTGGTGAACTGACAGATGATACATGAGAGGGTGAAGTCAAGGTCAGTCTCATGTCCCAGATTTTCGTTCACTTCCTGAAAGTTTATTCACTGTTTTCTACAAGTTGCATTGCATCAAATGATCCAAACCATTACAGCAAACCTGAGCAAATAGGTAAAGATACCAAGACAAAAATGTATTTTTCTTTTATTATAAGTCTTTAACGAACAAACAAAAAAGGCAATATTCCGACGCCGATCATGGGTAATCATATAAATCAGGTTAACTGGTTATAAGGCTTTATTTAATGCTTTAATTGCTTACAAGTACATACCAGAACAGTAAATATTTAACTTACAAATACAGTACTGTAGAAAAGCAGTACAGTAAGAGTTTAACGAACAAACAAAAAAGGCAATATTCCGACGCCGATCATGGGTAATCATATAATTTGGGTTAACTGGTTACAAGGCTTTATTTAATGATTTAACTTTATTTAAGTGCTTACAAGTACAATACATAGGAGAACAGTAAATATTTAACTTACAAATACTGTACAGTATTGTGGAAAAAACGAACAAATAAAAAAGGCAATATTCTGACGCCTATCAGGTAAACTGGTTATAAGACTATTTCTTGCTTTAACGTTATTTAATAGTACTTTAAGTTGCACATAAACTTACCAGAACAGTACAGTACTGTAAATATTTAACTTACAAATACTGTGCTACTGTACTCGGAAATGTCTCACTCACTGAATAATTTCCCGCCTAGATCGTCACGTAATCAAAACAAACCGCGCGCTGCGGTGACGTTCAAGGATTTCATCTTTCAAAGGCCTCTCCTGCGTTAATTTGTAGTTTTCATAATGGTTTTTTAATCTTACGTTGTCTTATATGTATCCCAGCCCTTACCGTGTATAATTGCGAGCGCGTTCCGTGAGATCGTGTTCCGTGCGAGTTACCTGTAGTTCCATTTAGGATTTCCTATTGTCGTAACTAACGAACTGCTTCCTACAAGTTTGAAATATACAGGTACTTTGGCATTGATTTATTGTTTTTTGTAACAGTTTTAAGTATTATGTTTCACCTCGTGGATATATAAGTAAGAGTATGTGCAATATCGCTGACCGAAAACTTTCTCGATACTCCGCCGTCACTTCTTAGGCCGACTGTACAATAAACCTAATAGTAGTCACTTTGACTGGCCCCTCAGGGATGATGTCTCTTCAGTACACAGACAATTAATTTTTTATGGGCCCTTAACTGTAAGGGGAACAGTCCCTTTCACCTTTGATGTAAAACATCTCTTGAATATGTTAACTTCACATGTTATATTAAGGAATTAGCAAACTAAGGTGTAACAATGAACAACCTTAACAATGAACAAGGAGCAAAGAAACAAGATTTTTATTTCTTTCTCTCTTTATTTTGCTTATGAAAGGTCCATGGGCCTGGTATGACATGTTGTTTCAGTTTTTTGGAGAGGTTTGTCTAATTTTTAAAAACATTTTTTTTTTTTTCCATGGTGGTATGAATTACCCCGGAGTGTGGCCCGATTTACCCAGTTTTGTTTAACAACATTGTCCACATTTCTCAGTGTATTGCTCAAAAAGCTACGATGGAAAACTGTTCAAACAATAGTGTCATATAGGTAATGACCCTCCTATGCTTGTATTAACCCGTACAATCCCGCCAGCACAGTACAAAAAGTCTTGAATAATCCCAGCGACGTGATGCTGCCGACAGCAAAATTCGAGTGCTGTAGCACATCTCAAACTGCTGCAGCCTAGCTAATTTTTTGCTAAGGAGTAGCTTAATGTATTGGCAACACTGTGTCAAAGCATTTGTAGTACTGAGTTTGGTTCTGCGTGGGTGGGTAACGTCAGTGTGCCACTGTCCGACACAGCATCAGAATGTCGTGAAAATCACGCCATTTTTCCGCCTCATTGGGCTGGAGGAGGCTGTTGAAATTGTCACATGGACCCTCTGTCCCTTCATTTTGTGATTCTTCAGAAGAGACCTGGATGACTTCTGGGGAGGAATATGAGCCAGTGAAGGATACTGAGAATGGGGAATCCCCCATTCTCCTCCCTTCCCCGTTTCTCATCCCGTCCAGATGGGTGGGAAAACATAGCTCACGGCTTGGGAAACTGGGCTAGAAACACGATGGACGGCCATCCTGCTCTCATTTCTCCTATAAGGAGTACTTTTTTTTTGCTTTTCCTTGATTTATATGTCCTATTGGATTGTTTTATGCAATAAAATTTTTTTCCATTTCTGGTCCAGGATTGGGTGGGTATAGAATTGCAACAATGCCTGGGATGGTACAGGTTAAAACTTTTGTTCATTTATTTCAATAAAAATGGAAATAGATCAAAGTTGGTCAAAACCTGGTCCAAATTACCCCGGCCGGCGCTAGCTACTTAAGACAATAAACAACAAAAGGATGTACAAAATTACGAAGGGATTTTTGAAGAGACAGGTCAAATGATTCCGTCAAGTTCCAATCATTTTGGCTTCTCGAAGGGAAGACCTTGCCCTTCGAGCAGCTCAGAGAGAGAATTTTTTTTTTTTTTTTAATACCAATTCAGCAAAGGATGTCCTTCCCATGCATCTAAAGGGTATGGAAAATTTTAAAATAATGGCATATGTTTTCAGAAGTGAAAACCACTGTAGTGATGGCTAGAATGGCATTTATGGCTGAATATTAAGCAACAGTACGGCTGTGGTGGTAACCTCCACATTTCAGAAGTGTTGTGCTTTCATTACCCAGCACAAGAAATTCATCTATCTATCTATCTTTGCTATGATGTATTATTTTATTAATCTAGCACTCCACCATATCAAATATCAGCATGCTGGGTCTATATAAGCTTAACATGGCTACCACCACCAACTTTGACATTTCTCCTTCCATTCCAAGGAAAGCTACATGCATACTGAAGAAAATTTTTAAAAATTCTTCAAAGGGAAGGAAAAGTTTTGGGAGTGAATTATTTTTAAGAATACACTAAATCCTCGTAAATCGCAGCAGTTTGGGTCTGGACCATTGCCATGATTTACGAATTCCGTGATTTATGAATAATAACTCTTATGTGAAAAATTAATTTGGGTCTGGACTTTGGCCAAACCGCCCCCACAGCACCCTACCTACACCTATCTAGGCACCATCAAACACAAACATACAAATTTAGGAATATTCAGTGCATGCCTTAAATAGAAATAAACCACGTTAAGGGATCTCACCTTAATCCTATGATGAAATTGCTTAAGTGAATGGTGTTGGGTGGTGTTGGGAAGAACTTAGAACCTCTCAGCACTTGTTCTTCCCAAACTCTTTCGCCAGCTTTGAAAACTTCTCTCCCCTCTCAACACGACGAATGAGCTCCAAACGTTGACTGTACAACAACTGCGGCAGCTTCTTGACACCATGCTGCTTAGAGCACTTCATTGGGGGGTCGGGAGGGGCCATGGCAGGTAGGAGGCGGGGGGAAGTTGCACAAAAAAGGCAGGTAACTCTCATACTCCACGGCGACAGTCAGTAGTGTGCGGACTGGCGGGACAAGAACAACAACAACATGGCGGCATTAGTATGCACATATGCCACCAGGGACGCGCGGTGATTGGTTGTTGGGTCGCGATTTTCAGTTTGAATGCCGCGGTTTACGGTTCTCCTCGGAAAAGGCCCACTTGGGTGCCTTGATCCGCGATTTTCGTGACTTAACAGTGATTTAAAGTTGCAAGCAGTCTGATGGCCACCTAGCTGTGATTTACGAAGCCGTGATTTATGAACACGCGATTTACGAGGATTGAGTGTACATTGTACTGTATGCCATCATGACTTGGAGGCTGAGTTAATGAATTTTGCAATGTCAGCTGAAATCACCTTTCCATCAACTATTTACCACATTCATTTCACTTGAATTTCTCACGTGAATGAAGTAATAGGTGGTGGGTGAGATTAATCTTATGATTAAACAATTTATCACACTGAAGACACTTGAAATTCTTCACTCCTGAATGAAATGACATGTGTTTAGTGAGATGAATTTTCTGGCTAAACAGTCTACCACATTCATTACACTTAAAATTCTTCACTCCTGATTGAATTAATAGGTGTTTGCTGAGTCTCTTCTTCTGACTAAACAGTTTACCACATTCATCACACTTAATTCTTCACTCCTGAATGAATTACTTGGTGTCTGGTGAGACCACTCTTAAAACTGAACAGTTTACCACATATATCACACTTGAAATTCTTTACTCCCGAATGAATTAATAGGTGTCTGCTGAAACTACTCTTGTCATTAAACAGTTTACCACATTCATCACACTTGAAATTCTTCACTCCTGAATGAATTAACAGGTGTTGGATGAGAACACTCTTGCGCATAAACAGTTTACCACATTCATCACACTTGAAATTCTTCACTCCTGAATGACTTAACAGGTGTTGGACGAGACCACTCTTACGCATGAACAGTTTACCACATTCATCACACTTAAAATTCTTCACTCCTGAATGGATTAATAGGTGTATGGTGAGGCTACACTTTCGATTAAATAGTTTACCACATGCATCACACTTGAAATTTTTCACTTGTGAATGATTTAGTAGGTGCCGATTGAGATTAACCTTGTACCTAAACAGTTTACCACATTCATCACACTTAAACATGTTTACTCCTGAGTGAACTGATGGGTGTTGGGTGAGATTACCCTTGTGACAAAATAGTTTGCCACATTTATCACTCTTGACATTGCTCACTCCTGAATGAATTAATAGGTGTTGGGTGAGACTGTTCTTGTGCCTAAATAGTTTACCACATTCATCACACTTAAAATTCTTCACTCCAGAATGAATCAAGAGGTGCTGGGTGAGGCCATTCTTTTGACGAAACAGTTTACCACATTCATCACACTTGAAATTCCTCACTCCTGAATGAATCAAGAGATGTCTGGTGAGACTACTCTTGCTCCTAAACAGTTTACCACATTCATCACACTTGAAATTCTTAACTCCTGAATGAATTAATAGATGCTGGATGAGACTACTCTTGCGACTAAACAGTTTACCACATACATCACACTTGAATTTGTTCACTCCTGAATGAATTAATATGTGACTGGTGAGGTTACCCTTGTGACTAAAGAGTTTACTTCGTTTGTCACGCAAGTTTTTCGCTTGTGAATTAACTACTGTATCACTAAAATGGTTCTTCTTAACAGAAAATGCTTCACCACATTCTAATAACTTGAAGTCCTTAATTTCGGCTGAGAGGGACACTGTGCCCTGAACAATCTCATTCTCACTGAGAAACACTTCTTCACCCACCTCACACTCTGACTTTACATCTGGTTCTTCCTTTACCATCTTCATTATTCTGTCACTCACCCCACACTCTACATCTGGTTCTTCCTTTACCACCACCACCAAATCATTCATCTCAGGTTTCTTAATTCCTGCCATACTACTAAATCTACTCTCCACTCTGCTCCACCTCAATGGTAATCTTACTATCTACCACCAGTATGATCACTGGCCTAGATCACTGTTAGGTAAAAAAAATATATATATATATATATAAATCCCAATACTAATGAATAACTGTCTTAATGTCATTAGTATTGTATAATAACTGCCAATACATAGGTACTTGCTAACAAAAGAAGGTTTAACACATACCACAATTACTGAATGCTAACATACACATCATTAATACCAATAACTGATACTGCACATGCAAATACTACTCAACCCTAACTTTAAATACATGGTTCATCACTACCGTGTCTTTAGCTGTTAATGCAATCAAACTACCATTGTGTTTCTTATTTAAACAGATATTATCTATTGTCTAGGGAACACATATATAACAATAAGTGCAAAGGACACCAAAACAGCTAATGATTCAGGATCAACTCCTACCATAGATCAAATTATTCAAACTTCCTGCTATGAACAACACTATGTACACAGAGTATAACCCTGATATTGCTAGCAAGGTAACTCATGTGGGATGTGTTTATACAACACAAGTTCATGCCTTTATTCTTGTCAATACTTATCATTTATTACTCAGGCAGCTCACTGATGATCACATTGCGTGTGTCTGCTTCAGTGATATAACTTCAGCTGTGGACCTGAAACAAGAGCTGTCATTAGACAAGCATCCATGAACTTGGTACCCCTGCACAGTGATCTCTCACTCTGCATGTATCTCTTCTACACAAGTTAAATTTGCACGTTATCAACTTGGTTCAGAAATTACGAGAAACAATGACACCATTAATGTATGTGACAGGTCGAAAAGGTGGGCGAGTGAGGTTTGGTATGGTAAGCACCAAGGCAGTGTACCTTATACAGAAGAAATGGAAGCAGAAGTCTTAAGCAAAGTAGATAACTTAAAAATCAGGAAAGTCAAGGCTAAGACCAGGGTAGATGACAGTGATGGCTTTCAGGTAGTTAGGGGAGGGTACAAGATTAAGAAAAGTAACAATGATAGGATGTAACTATTAGGCACAGATTTTAAGTTCTAGATGAGGTGCAGGATGAGCCTGCATACTGGTCAGAGATTTGTTATCAGTCATCAAGAGAAAGTGCTCTGTGTTAAGGGTTCTAGGAAGAAGCAGTTTGTCTTTCCAGGGTGTAGGGGACTGGGGTGGCTTGGTGGTAGAGCGCTTAACTCAAGATCATGAGGTCAAGAGTTTGCACCCCACCCAGGTAGCTGCTTCACTGGGAGGGGTAGCGCTCTCCCGTTACCCTAGCAGGGCTATGTGATCTATCAAGGTCTAGCTCAGGGGAATGATCCCTTTCCTACGTGTAGGATATTGGATATCACTGCGAAAGACAATGATTTAAGCCCGGGTCACACGAGCACTTTTTTCGGCAATAAATAATCGGCAATATACAGCCAAGCCGATTTTGTGAGAATATGAAGCCGAGTCTGGTCACACGTAGTTAGCCAGGTTTGTTCCTGATTTCAGCTCAACTGTTTATTCGGTGCCAGACCGAGTCGTAAGTGTACAATAACAAGCTGAAGCAGGTCTGTTTGATTTGACTGGAGGGGGTAGACAACAACATCACGGATATGGATGATAATATAGCTGCTTATGCTATGTTATTACTTCTGAAGTAAAAGAAGAAAGGAAGGAAGTGTCTGTGGAGTCGTGAGTGGCTACAGAGAAGGAAAGAAGAGAGTATGGCTTTTAGACTGATGAGGGAGCCAAGAGAAGAAGATCCAGCCAGCCTGAGAAATTGGATTAGGCTAGACCAGGCACAGTTCCAAGAGCTCCTTACCCTGGTCACTCCAGTAATCGAAAAGCAGAATACCAACATGCGTGAAGCAGTGACTGTCAACGAACGCCTAACCTTGACACTTCGTTATTTAACATCAGGTAAGTTTGTCTGGTACCTTGTTGGGCAGCCCAATTAAGAAGTTTTGGTGTCAATTTTTGGGTGAACATTTGTGTGTGTGTGTGTGTGGGTGGGTGTGTGATTCAGGGATAATACTGATTTCTATTTAAAAAAATAATCTAACCAACTGAATAACCTATCCTTGAAAATAATTTCATACCGTGACTCCCCTGGTAATTTATGATGGTTGCTGTTGAAAAAGGGGTATTTACCATTTGACACTAAAACTTCTTAAATACTCATCCACATATAAGCCTATTAAAGAAACTCATATTCTTAAATACTCAACCACATATAGGCCTATTAAAGTGTGTATAGTTGTGAGTAAAAGATGGAAGAAGAGCATAAGACAGTATGGATCAGTTGGGTCAAGGATTGTGTGGGTAAAGTTGAAAGTTGGAATACAAATGTGGGCGATTGTGTGTGTGTATGCGCCAACGCAAGATCGTGCTAGAAGAGTGAGAGAAGAGTTCTGGACAAATGTGGAAGTGTGCATGGAAAAGTTTGGAAGGAGTGAGAGAGTGTTTTTGATTGGTGATATGAATGGTAAAGTTGGTAATGTGAAGGTGGATGGAATAGTTGGTGAGTGGGGTGTGCCTGCTGAGATAGATGAGAATGGGAGTGCGCTAGTGGACATTTGTGCTGGGAGGGGGTTGGTAATAGCCAATACCCTCTTCAGGCATAAAATGATCCACAGGTATACATGGCGAGTGATGAGAAGGGTGGGTGGTGAACTGAATGAAAGGAAAGCAGTGATTGATTATGTGTGTGTGGATGAAAGGATGCGAAGATGTGTAAAGGATGCAAGAGTGTATAGAGGTTGGGGGAGTGGACTTTCTGACCACTACTTGGTGGTGGCCAGAATTAGGTTGCAAGTAAGATGGAGGAATAGAAGAAGGGAAAGACGAGAGGAAGGAGTAGTTGCAAGGAGAGTGGAAAGGTTACAAGAGGATGAGAAAAAGGCAGAGTATAAGAGAGAAGTGGAGGAACGATTGGGCAAATATGAATTGGAGCAGATGGGAGACGTGGAAGGTGTGTGTAAGATATTTACAGAAGAAATATGTGCAGCATGTGATGTGGTGTGTGGAAGGAAGAGAAGACGGAGGGGGTGCAAGGAACAGCGTGGTGGACTGAAGAGGTGAAACAGGCTGTGGCACAAAAGAAGAAAGCATACAATGAATGGATGAGAAATAGGGGCGTGGAAGAAGTTGAGAGGCGGAAGAGAGAGTTATATGTGGAAAGGAAGAGAGAGGTGAAAAGATTAGTAAGAGAGAGTAAGAAGAGAGTGGATGAGGAATTTGGAAGGAATTTGAGTGTAAAGTGGAGGGACTGTAAGAAAATGTTCTGGAGAGAAGTGAAAAGAGTAAGACAGGGTGGAAGTGAAGTTAGCAGGGGAGTGAAAGATAAAAATGGTAGATTACTAGTGGAGAAGGGAGAAAAAGTGAGCAGATGGAGAGA
Organism: Coenobita brevimanus; assembly: GCF_032717465.1. Taxonomy (NCBI): domain Eukaryota; kingdom Metazoa; phylum Arthropoda; class Malacostraca; order Decapoda; family Coenobitidae; genus Coenobita; species Coenobita brevimanus. The sequence goes on from NC_136978.1 coordinate 42,301,789, forward strand.
ACACTTTAAGGAATTGTTGAACGTGGAGGATGGAAGTAATGCGAGTATAAGTGGCTGGGGAATGGCTGGGAGAAGGAGGGAGGTGAGAAGACAGGAAGAAATCAGTAGGATGGAAGTTGTGGAAGCAATGAAGAAAGTTAAATCGGGGAAAGCCCCAGGAATTGATGGAGTGTGTGGTGAAATGCTGAAGCATGGGGGAGAGATAGTAGTAGAATGGATGTGGAAGATGTGCAGATTGGCCTGGGAGGAAGGTAGAGTCCCGGAGGATTGGAAGTCAGGTATAATTATTCCCTTGTACAAAGGAAAAGGGGAAAAAGAAGTGTGTGGTAATCATAGGGGCATTTGTCTTCTTAGTATAATAGGAAAAGTGTATGGTAGGTTACTTATAGACAGAGTTAGAGAAAGAACAGAGAAATTAGTTGGAGAAGAACAGGGAGGCTTTAGGAAGGGAAGAGGTTGTGTAGATCAGATATTCATTCTTAGATCTTTAGTGGAAAAGTTTCTAGAGAAGGGAAAGAAGTTGTATGCGGCTTTCATGGATTTGGAGAAAGCATATGACAGGGTGGATAGACAAGGATTGTGGAAAGTGTTAAGAATATATGGAGTAGATGGGAAGTTGTTGAATGCTGTGAAGAGTATGTACGATGGTGCGAAGGCTGCAGTGCGTGTGGATGGTGAACTAAGTGAATTTTTCTCTGTGAAAGTTGGTTTGAAACAGGGATGTGTCATGTCTCCATGGTTGTTCAATCCGTACATGGATGGGGTAATAAAAGAGGTACAAGGTAGGGTAGTGGATGTTGGAGTGGCCCTGGTGAGAGAGGATAGTGTTTGGAAACTCCCTGTACTGTTGTTTGCAGATGATACTGTGTTGTTGAGTGAAGACGAAGGGGAGCTGCAAGGCTTGGTGGATGAGTTTGAGAGAGTGTGTAAGAAACGGAACCTAAAGGTGAATGTAGGGAAGAGTAAAGTGATGGTCTTTGAGAGAGGTGAAGTCAGTGAATGTACAGCAAGGTTGGATGGTGAGGAATTGGAAAATGTGAGTACGTTTAAGTATTTGGGTAGTGTGATGAGTAAGGATGGAGGTTTGGAGGGTGAAGTGCTTGAAAGGGTACAGCAGGGAAGAAAGGTTGCTGGTTCCTTAAAAGCAGTGATAAGAAACAGGGAAGTGAGCATGGAAGTAAAAGTTACTACATGACAGTATTGTGATACCAACTCTAACGTACGGAAGTGAAGCTTGGACATTGTTGGAAGGACACAAGTCAAGAGTGAGAGCAGTGGAAATGAGTTATTTAAGAGGAGCCTGTGGAGTCACGTGGAGAGACAGGCTGACGAATGAGGATATAAAGGAGCGTTGTGGTGTGGATGTGGATGTGATAGGAAGCGTTGTGAGGAACACACTGAGGTGGTTTGGCCATGTGGAGAGGATGGAGGGTGAAAGATTGACGAAGAGAGTGTATGTGAGTGAGGTGGAGGGTGGAAGAGGGAGGGGGAGACCGAGGATGAGATGGAGGGATGGGGTGGAGAGGTATATGAGAGAGGGGGGTGTGAGTTGGGAGCAGGGCAGTGAAATGGCGGGGGACAGGGCGACTTGGAGGCGATTTGTTTGTGGCCACCCCAAACGGGATTGAGGCGTCTGGCAATAGATAGATAGATAGATAGATTATTTTAGAAGCAGGCGATACACATTCAGGAATATTAGCACCATTAACATGTAGTATATTCCCTAAGAATCACAATCAACCCCCATAACCTCATTAGGAAATTAGGTTAGGTTACCATGGTTAGGATAGCAAAGGTATATATGGTTATGCAAGTCATTTCTGAATGGGGTTATGGGGGTTGATTGTGATCCTTAGGGAATATGGTGTATGTTATTGGTGCTAATAATCCTGAACTGTGTATTGCCTACTTCTAAAAATTTACCAGATTTTTTCATACATTTTTGTTCTATTGCTTTCAAGTACTTTGCTGTATGTGATTTAGGCTGCTTGTAAATTTCTGGAAAGCAAATTGGCCTAGGCCAAACACTGGTATGTTAGGCTACAGGTAGGTTGTTTGCACTCAGAAATGTTTACCAGGGCCAGTATTTTTACTTGTACTTCCAGGAAAGCCTAGAATGATTTTGACCTTTTATTTTTTATTTATTTTTTTCTGAAAATGCCTTGTTTCTTTGTCTTTTTTCTTCCCTTTCCAGCAAAGGGGACCTGTGGAGAAGGAGGTTTTTGGGTGGGGTGAACACAGGGAAATGTATTTATACCATATATATTAGAAAACAAGTTCATGTATATTACTGTGCTTATCTTTTTATATCATTAATAGTAATTTGCATAGAAAATGGTAAATGAAATAGTTGCTGTTATTGATGAGAGGAACCCATAGCAAACACACAGGACAGTAAACCCATGCTATATCGGACTTCAGTATATCATACTTGGCGAGCCTTTTGAACTGCCCAGCTTTATATTGGAAAGAGTGTGATAAAACTAATCACAGTCCAGGCACTCTCCCTATTAAATGGTAGAATGCAAAGGCTTACTATACTGCATATCATCTGGAGAACTGAATCATTGGTTAAATCTTCCAGTCAGGAAATTTGTTTCATTCAGGTTATTTATTTATTTTTCATCTTAATGATTAAGATTTTTACTAATAGGTTGCAGAATACCTTTCTCATCTCCACATGAACCTAAATTTCTACCTCATGCACAGTGCCATATTCCACTCCTCTCAGCAACACAATTATCACACATCAAAATCACCCAACTATGCATAAAGGTTACTCAAAACCTCTCTTCTCTTTCAGGAGAGACATATAGATCATTGTCTCGTCAGTTCAGGATCAGCCACAACTTGATCTCCAGCATCATCCCCACAGTCTGCAAGGCAATTTATTAAGTTTTGCAGCCAGTATATGTTCAGCCACCATCAACTGCTGAGGAGTGGTGCCAAGTGGCAAGAGAATATTACAATCAGTGGAACTTCCCATTGTGTATTGGAGCACTTGATGGGAAAAGAGTGAGGATTAAGAAGCCACTTAATTCAGGATCAAGTTATTATGATTACAAAGGTCATAATAGTGTAGTATTGCTAGCACTTGTGGATGCAAACTGCAAGTTCCTTTATGTCGATGTTGGTGCCTGTGGAAGAGCCAGTGATGGAGGAGTTTGGGATAAGTGTACTCTGAAGCAGGCAGTTGAGGGTGACATGTTAGGTGTTCCTGAACCTGAAAGTATACCTTTCTCTGACAAACAATGCCCATATGTGTTTGTTGGAGATGATGCCTTTCCCCTGAAGGACTATTTAATGAAACCATATCCTGGAAGGGGCAAAACTCAAGAAAGAAGGATATTCAATTACCGCCTTTCTCGTGCCAGAACATCTGAAAATGCATTTGGCATTCTAGCAGCTATGTTTCAGGTATACCAGAGCACCATACGAGTATCACCTGAACACACAAAGGACAGTCTTGACATCTACAGCCTTACATAATATGCTCACTGAAACTTCTAGAGACAATTATTCACCTCCAGAGCTGACAGACAGACAGGATATGAACAGTGGAAGACTGTAGCAAGGTGAAATCCACAATCATGCAGGTGCTGCTTTGGAAGCACTGCAACCAGTTGGGAGAGGTCATGCCCAGTATGCGAAGGAGGTTAGGGAGAAGTTCAAGGACTACTTCAACAACGAAGGTCAAGTACCATGGCAGCATCGTATGGTGTTGATGCATTAATGGATGTAAAATTCATGTAGAAATACATATATAACAGTTTAAGCTCTTTTTATTTTCCTCAATGCCAGTACAAAATTTTTAGCCTACCTGTAATGAAGTGACTAACAATAAAGTAACCCCTTCAATCTGCAAAAGTTCTGACTTTACTCAAAAGGTGAAATTTGAAGCAGTGTGCACTTTGCAGCAGTCATACCAAAAACTATAGAGTACTTTGAAAAAAAAAATTATAAAACGGATATTCCATAACTACAAGGGGTTAATATGAAAATTGGTGAAATATCTGTCAAATGATAGAAGGTGAAGGGGAATCTGAAGGAAAATAATGAAATACAAACTGAATCCCAGACTGTTGTTTAAAGCTTCTAGGCTTAGCCACCCCTTTATTTCCTTTGTAAGTTTATCTAGGCTTGGCCATCCCCGACATCTGAATCAGTTACTTCTTTAATAACTTGAGAAATTTTTGTCAATAATTCAATCTGTTTCGTATAAGACAAATTATCTGCTGCAGCCTCAACAATCTGACCCAAGCCAACTGCAAGTGAACTAGCCTGTCCTCTCCTTTTAAAGTAACTGTGAAACTCTTTCAATGACTCATCCATGTCATCATTTTCAGATCCCTTTCTTGGCCTTTTACGAATCACAGGAGATTGTCCCTGCTTAGAATTACTTATGTTTTTTGAAGGAGTGTTATCTGACACTTGTGCTACAGGATTTGCTGTATTGCAGTAGGTCAGTGGTGATGGTGTACTGGCTGGCGCTGGAGATGCTCGGCTTTCAGATGGAGAAGGTTGCATACAGTCTTCAGGGCTGGTCAGCTGGAAAAGTTCTTCCTCCTGGACAATAGTGCCGCTTTCTCCAACATATTCTTTTCCGAACGTTACTACTGCCATTACATCTGGGTCTGAAAAACACTGTTGAACAGAAGCATGAATTAGCAAGTTACATTAACCTCTTATTCTGGGAGTCTGTCTGACTCGAGTAAAACTCAACTATAGGCAAGAATGAAATAGTAATCCCAGGCTAGGTATCACTCATTGTGTTATCCCATAATACATCACACAGTACAGGCATAGCCCGGTTTAATGATGTAATTGGTTAGGTGAAAATCCATCGTTAGGTGGGGTATCGCATATCGGGGTACTTTTAACGTGTTTCAATGTGGACCGTTTTCCAGCCTTGGGTTTCCCCCAAACCAAGTCCAAAGTCAACCCAAATGAGCCCAAAAACAGGTTTAAAGGCAATCTAAATGGCCTAACAGCTGTCAAGGAAGCTAACCTAAGCCTAACACCTGTAAATAACTCACTAAAACCAACAAATAAAATCTGGATATCGTTAAATATAAGTCTGGAAAACATCAAGCCTGGTAAACTGTACCCCAAAATGACAATGGTCACCCCACCTATGGCTAAAACACATTAATTAACCCCTTAACCGCGGGGCGTCACTTTTGTGACGCTTGGGAGCAAGGGATCACACCGCGGGGCGTCGCTTTTGTGATTCTGTGTTATTTTGAATTCACCCGGGCTTCCAAGTGGGGGCTTGTATCATCTATCAGTACTGCCAATGTCCAACACTAGTCAGCACTCCTAATCTCATCTGTACTCCCATCCATTGATGACAATTTAGCCATTTCTCCCCGTTCTTGACTCCCCTCCCTACTCCCCCTCCATTACCCTATCCTCTCGCCTGTCTGGCCGTGCTACGCTAAGTAAATCTTCCCTGGAATTTTTCACTGATTTCATCCATTGAAATAAGCCCTATGCCCTATTCTTATAACAAATAATATATACAAGAAAGAAATTAGGTAAGTGAGAGTGCCATACACCTGGAATTGGCTAATTATCACCTGACAACACTTCACGTGCACTCGTTCGCTAATTTTCACTGTTTATTTCCCCTTGAAATATGCCGTATAATCTATTTTCGTAATAAATATACATATAAGGAGGGAAGGGAGAAGCCTAAGTGATATTTACATTCACCTGGAACTACCTAATTTATAATGTATTGTCTAGATTTCCTGCCAATCATTTCACTGCTATAAATAGCTGTGTCAAGAGGCTAAACGTTGGCAGTACTGATTTCCCTAGGTAGGCCTCCACCCCGGCCCACCCTTATCAGTTCACTCTCATCTTCCAGTGTGGGGGTACGTCTGTTCACTCTTGCTAGCTTCAGGGCCTTTTCACCCCCATGCAAAGGGCCCTGTGACCTTTACCCCCTACTAAACCTCGTGTAGAAAGAGGTAAAGGGCTGACAATTGATAAAAGAGTAACTACGATCTTTCTATTGAGTAAAACAGTGCAAGTGGAATTGTAAATAATGTGTAAACAGCAAGTGAAAGTAATGAATGTAAATATACATGAACAGTGGAAAATAGTTTTATAAGTTACTTCAAGTGACAGTGCATAACACAGTGTAAATAAAACAGAAATGTAAATAACGTACATAAAATAGAGAACGTAAATAGAAATGTAAATGAGTAGTATTATAAGAATACGAGTATATACCCTAGGAGTAATGAAAGTGAAAGTTTCACTCTAGCATGTCTGAATACTATGAGTTATGAGAGGGAAATTGAAAGTGACATTCACTTTCAATGCTAGTATACAAGACGAGAAAGTGAATGCTACGTATTTTACTGAAAGAAATTGAATCCCTACAGTGACAATAAACTAATACTACTGAAGGAAACTTATGGATAAAGACTGTAGATATATATAAGTGTTATATAGTAATAGAAATATAAAGTGTGAGGGGTTTTATGAATAATAAATGACAGCGTACCAAGAGCGAACTAGCGCAAGTGCGACGGTCAGACGCGCTCGTAATTTTCATTGCTTTCACAGTTGTTGTTTTTTTGGAGTATGGATCCCAAACTACTTGAAAATCATAGTGTTTATAGTGTTAATATCTGGCTGTGGTAATCATATTATGGGTTGTCGGGAAGTGTAAAGTGGAGACTTCGTTACCCAACTTCAGAGGTCTCCACAAGTCCTACGGTAACCGACGAAGGCTCAACAAAAATTCCAGGAGAAAGCTGAAGGTATGTGCCATAAGCATATGTAATTTTAATATTCTAGGACTAATAACTAACTTTTGGCAAATATTTTTTGAGAATGTGTCGGAGCCCGAATAACCCCACGGCACACGCAAAACATTGGTAAACATGCCCGCGGTGTAGGGGTTAAAGTCTAAAAAAAAATTATAAATCAACCTAAACACAATTTTAGTATAAAATATCATCGCAATTGGTAAGAGAAAATCAAAAGCCATCGTAAAACGGGTTTGGCCATCGTTAGGTGGGGTATGGTGCAATTAGTACCCTCATGATTAAGCTGGCGTATCGTTTCTAGGGGTATCGTATATCAAGGTATTACTGTACTGTGTTTCAATAGGGTACCATGTTTTATCCACTCATCTGAGTACTACACAATACTGTTTATGGTTACCATTTATTTCCCATTCATCTGTGCACTGCACAATACTGTATATGGATACACAATACTGCACTGCACGGTATACACATAGCAAATACAGTAACCCCTCCAATATCCGGATCAATAGAGCCATAGGCAGGTCCGGATAGTGGTCCTGTCCGGATATTGGGCCCCAGCTTATGGACTAGTACTTACGGACCCTAACTCTGAAAAACACCTATGCAACTCCCTCTGGACATGCATAGCACCTATTTAAGACCCAAATCACACCAATAAGGGACATAAAAGACTGAAATAAATGCAAGAGAACCATAAAATGAGGTTTTAGAGGTGAGTTTATACAATATTAAACATTCTGGGTACTTACAAGTCCCTTGGTCTTGGACTGGTTTGAACCGCCAGTTTGCAGTCCACAGTTAATCCTCTGCACTCTAAATTCTAATTTCTTAACACTGCACAACACTGTAAATTCCTGTGTGTTCTAGTGGCAAGGTATTGCAGTTTATTCACTGTTTATTCACAAAAAACAAGCACCTGTGGCTTGCACTGTTATGAGTATCTGCTCTCCATCGGAGTTAAGCTGTGACTGTTGATGTTGGTGGGGTAACAGAGTTGCCAGATCGCAACAGCCACATTACCAATCTCCTCAACTTTCATTGTCAAATATAACTTTTCATTACCAAATTCGTAAAGCTAGCATATATTCTTCACTAATTATATATACAAGTGGAAATACATGTAATCACTCTCCTTATAACTAACACCATGTTGATTATTTTCACACTATGTAGGGTAGCAGATTAATCAGAGAGAGCAAACAATCCACCATCTCCATCCTGTGTATCCTCATACATGTGAAAAATCCATTTGGTAATGCATTATTCTAATGCATTACCAAACGAATTTTTCATTACCAAATTGGCCCACACTTGGTAATGAAAAATACCAAATGGCAACCTGACAGGGGAGGGGGGAGGGGGAGGAAGGAAGGGGTGAAGGGACCATGGTGTAACAGCTGTTTGGCGCCAGGCGGGAATTTCAAATTATGGGAGGGAAAAAAGTCAGATTTTTTTTGAATTTTTTGCAGTTTTTGGCCCATTTTGGGAATATTGGATCCCAGGAGGATTATGTCCGGTTAGTGGGGATGTTCGGATATTGGGCGTTCGGATATTAGAGGGATTACTGTACAGTACTTTCGACAACGGTACTGGTATAATGTTGCTGCAAAGTTACAATAAAATAATTTTTTAAAATAACCATATGAATTATTAGGGTACCACCATCGACTTACCGCTTTCAAGTTTGATTCAGTTGGTGCCTGATCAACTAGTACATCAATATGAAAAGGAGCGGCATCAAACAATGGCCACTTTGATACTGGTGCCCCCTCTGAGCCACTGGGAGTGTCTCGTATTTTCTTGTATGCCAGCAGGAAGTATGTTCGTAGATTCTTCAATTTTTGGCGAACCACAGCTGTAAAAGAAATACCGGTACCCATAAATAAGACTAATATTGCAACATAAACATAAAGGGCCAGTGGAGGTTCGGGGGCCTCTCAACATAGAAAATAAAAATCATAGCAGATCATACTGGGATGATATACATATATATAGCCCTACAGCCTGGACGAAAGAGGTTTGACCAGCCTGTTTGAATTACAACCAAAGGCTCCTTGCAACTTTAATCTGGCTCAAGTTTCATTACTGACTGGCTTAAAAAGGCTGTTTCAACATCTACGCCACAATAAAAAACCAAACTGTTTATGCATGCAGGCAAAAAATCCATGTTCCTAAATATTATAATGTAAATTCTGGTATTTAAAATTAATTAGATTAGTAACAGAAGTTAGACCATTGTGCATTAAAGTTTTTTTTTTTCTGGTTAGGCCTATTGGCTGTATGCTTAAACACATATGGAGAGGCCCTACATTGGTCCCTACTTTACACACTAAGGAAAGCACAAGCAAGCCCTCAATTTTTACACAGTATGCTAAGAGAACATTAAGGGAAAGGGGGTGGTTGGTAGCCCTGCGTGACCAGTTGGTAAGTCGGAAGTGCTCCCGTGGGAGTCGCCGTGACTATTCTTATCCAGACAATGTCAATCAGCACCAAAATAAAATAATTTTCCGTCATTTTTTTTATATATCAGCACTTATTTGTACGTATACTTTATATACTATTATAGTAGTAAACTTTTCAATCAATACTTATGTTGTAAATATGATAGCGCTGGAGATAGGTCAGGTTAGGTTAGGATAAATTTGGTCAGGTTACCTTAAAACTGGTTAGGTTAGCTTAAAACAAGTTAGGATAAATAAGGCAGGGTTGAATTACGAAAATTTGTTAGGTTTGGGTAAATGAGCACTGATAAAGGGCAATTTCGCTGAAAAATAGCGTTCTAAGATGGCGTTTGTCAGTCTTCGCGCACAGATTAGGATAAGTTTGGTTGGGTTAGCATAAAATTGATTAGGTTAGTCTCAAATAGGTTAGGTAACATTAAGGGGGTTTTACACGGTCAAACATGTTGGCCAAATCGCTCATCAAACCTCCAACACAACATGTTTGAAGAGTTGTTACACGTTCAAACCAAACAGACAGACAACCTCAGTCGGTGCCAAGAGGCGAAGGGGCAACATGTCCCTTACTCAAGACGAGGTGATGGCAATTGGGATAGTGATTGCCCTCAACGAAAAGAAAAGGAAGCGTTCAAAGTGGACAAAGTACTGGTTACTGAAAAGGGACCACATTTCTCATACCAACTTAATGAAGGAGCTGAAATTACACCCAGATGATTGGCGCAATTATATGCGCATGGACGAATCAACATATTTAGAACTTCTGAATTTGGTCACTCCATTCATTACTTGTAAAGACACCGTTATGAGAAAGTCCATTAGCCCTCATGAACGGCTGAGCGCAGCATTGCGTTTTTTAGCAACGGGCAGATCTCTGCAAGAATTGAGATTTTCAGCTCTCATCGCAACTAGCACCTCATCTAGGATTATACCAGAAACTTGTCATGCCATCTACAAAGTTCCTAAGAATGACTATTTAAAGGTGAATTATGATATTCAAAATGTAATGTTCATTTATTGTGGAAAATCAGTACATAGTCAGGATATGTGAAAAATATTGAAACCTGCTGTTGAAATGTGCAATACTTCTAACCACAGTGGCAAACGAAGGGACAGAACCAAACTAATCTAAAAATGTAACCCGTTATATTTCAGTCTTTAAAGGTAATCATTTAGAATATAGGCCTACAAAAGTAATAATGTATATCCTAAAATATAAAAAAAACAAGTAAATACCTTCTCATGTCAATCAAGATTAAAAAACAAAAATAATACTCAGGATATGTGAAAAATATTGAAACCTGCTGTTGAAATGTGCAATACTTCTAAACACAGTGGTAAACGAAGGGACAGAACCAAACCAATCCAAAAATGTAACCCGTTATTATCTCATTCTTCAAAGGTAAATAATATAGGCCTACAAAAGTAATAATGTATAACCTAAAACAAAAAATACCAAGTAAATACCTTCTCAAGTCAATCAAAATTACAAAACAAAAATAATACCAAGCCAAAACAAAATACCCCTCGTTTGCCAGCCTACTTCTAACTTATGACACTGTTACAAGGGCTGAAAACTTGAGAAAAATTGACAAATATTGGAGTCACTATTATCGGTATAATGTGAGGAACTTGAGGACTGTGGTAATGGTGTTGCAAATGATTCATGTAAATGATATGGTTCAGTTGCAATTTTAGAAGAGGCAGTCAAATTCCCATTCTCTGCTTCAAAAAGTACATCAGTTATCAACTTCCTAGCAAAGCTTGCTGTTTTCATGTCCAGAGATTCCAGTCGTTGGCCAACATATTTCCCAAAAGTCTCATTGGCACTATCAGGTCTCTCAAATCCTTTTTCTAAGTTTCGAGCGACCAAATTTAAAATGTGATCTGATTTAGTAGTGTTTCTGCGGCTCCATTTCACTGCAGGAGTATTGCTACATGAAGGTACTTCATCATCATCTGGTGGCTCGACCACACTCTAGGAAAAGGAGAACACCTATAAATATATTGCAAGATAATAATCTCTCTCTCTCTCTCTCATAGTGTTGTATCTTGTATCTGTTTCAGTTTCCTGCAACAAAAGAGGAGTGGAAGATTGTTGGAGAACAGTCCGAGTCTAGATGGCATTTTCCCCACTGTCTAGGAGGTGTTGATGGAAAGCATGTGTGGATAACGCCGCCATCAGAATCAGGGTCTTATTATTGGAATTACAAAGGATACAACAGCCTTGTGTTAATGGCAGTTGTAAATGCGAACTACGAATTCATTATGGCAGACATTGGAACTAATGGTCGCGTATCAGATGGAGGAGTTATTGATAATACAGAATTTGGCAAGCGACTCAAAGATGAAAAGCTCTGCATCCCACATGAGTCAATAACAGCAAATTCAGAATGTGTTTTACCATATGTTTTTGTGGGTGATGAGGCATTTGCATTAAGGCCAGATTTCCTGAAACCTTATTCTCAAAAGGACCTAGATAATGAAAAGCGAGTATTTAACTACAGGCTTTCAAGGGCACAGAGAGTGACAGAAAATGCCTTCGGCATTATGGCTTCCCGGTTGAGAATTTTCCACACTTGCATAAATCTCAAATTGACAAGTATTGAAAAGGTAGTTATGGCATCTGTTGTCCTACATAATTATTTGCGTAAAACATGCCGTTCAGACTATTCCCCAGAGGAGTGCTTTCATAGGGAGGATAGAGTAAGGAAAGTTACCTTGCCAGGTTTATCTGCAGATCCTAATTATTTAGCAGGTTTGCAAAATGGTCAAGGCTCACGAAATTATCCTGAGATTGCAAAGGTAGTAAGAGATAGATTTAAGGATTACTGTACTTTGTAACTGTGGGTGCAGTAGCATGGCAAAAAGACTTCATATAAATCATGAAAATAGGTAAGTTAGGCCTAGTCTACAGAGTAATGCACACCTCCAAATCTACACAGTATGACTAAAATTGTATAGCATATTGTGCTGTAATCTATCTTCCCAAAATAAATAAATACGATGATTATGATAAGTTTAACTGATTCATGAATCAAATGCTTCATTTAGACCTATGTATGGCTCAAGTTTAACCCTCAGATCTAGGGTGGCCTCTTGGAATCTTAATGAAATCATGTTTCGTAATCCAGAAGTGTATGAAACTTCAAACTAATATACCAAAGAAGTCAGACACATTTTAAAACCCACTGATTATATGAAAGTGCCCATAAAACTGAATAAAATCATCTACCCATGGCAAAATAACAAAAATAAGAGGCCAAATCCTTACAACTCACCTCTTCATCAACAGAATGCAAACTTAATCTACTTTCTCGTGGCACGTCTTGATCACATATGAACATCATGTCTTCAAAATACCAGAGAGTGGGTGTGTATATTTCATCAGTTGATTTGCCAGACTTCTTGGAGCTCTCATGTTTTCGAAGTTCCCTTCTAAAAGAACTACGAAGACAGTTGATTTTTTTCATCACATCATCCCGCGAGCACTGAGGGTCAAGTTCTTTTAGCTTTCCATGCAATTCATCTATACCTTTATTTCTTAAATTCCTATTAGAGTATTCTTTCGATTTCACCTTCCACAATGCTATATGCTTCCTATATATGTCAATGAAATCCACCATAATTTCCCTTTCCTTGTCCTTAACGGCACACGTATCATTCATTTTGGAAATAATCGGCAAGTCTGTCACTGAAGGAGCTGCTATAGATGTTACCTCCGCGAGATTTGAGTATGTATGACGGTTGGAGACTGATGCGTGTTCAGACGTTCATGCATGGACATGAACGAGCAAGCTCCGCCCACAAAAGTCAGGCCAGATCAGACATCCGTCCAACACGTTGGTCCAACATGTTTACCCCTTTCACATGTTCAAACATACTCTCAAACATCGTGTTGTCAAACTTGTTGGCCAACATGTTTGACCGTGTAAAACCCCCTTTAGGAGAAATAAAGTTGGGTTGTTACGAAAGTTTAGGTTAGGTTTGTTTCATTAGGCCTGCAAGGGTAATTTCGATCGTATTTGGTGCTCTAAGATGGCATCAATCGGTCTTCATGCGCAGCAAGATAGTGGCTGTCCATGAACAAACACCGCGTTTTAAAGCACTTTTTACCATATTTAAAAGAAACGAAAAACACTGACTTGAAAACACAATTCGAGAGTACATGAAGAATTCCATGATGGGCTAAAGCAAGGAAAAAATGCAAAATAAGGTGGTCCTATGTCTCCTTAACGATTACCAGGAATTATGAATAGAATGCTGCTGAAATATAACAAAAAATGATATATGAAAATGAAAAACAGTTTGCGGTGCCTGAGATTAAAACTCAATGATGATCCAATGCTGGCACGACGCTTCATAGTTTGGCCTATGAGCGAAGAACAGTAGTTTGGCCTATGAGCAAAGAACAGTACCTTTCTCGTACCAAATATTAACGTATATTATTACCTTTAGCATTGACTGAACGTTCTATATTCAGTTAAATCACATGAGTAACGTATAAAAGTGGTTTACACATGTCAATTTTAGGATCTCGCCTACTGTCAACTATTAAAAAAATAAAAATGACAGTGCGTGTCTCCGCCAGGACAGAGACGGGCCCGGGTTTGACCTACTACTCGGTAAGGTACAGACCGCATATTTTACTAACCAACGGTTCAGTTCCTGTGTATGTTTGCATTGCACTTTTAGCAAGTTAAAATATTTTTTACATAAACTATTTACATTATTCTATGCATTCTGGAGGTACAAGGTTACTTTGTTACAAATAATTAAATGTAGGGTTTGCGAAAGCCAAGCATTCCTTCCCTTAAAAAAATATTGGAACAACCCTACATATTGAGGGAAGTCTTTCCCTACTTAAACTTTTAGCATACTGTTTTGATATAGGGCCCTTAGGAAAGGCCCTACATTAGCTTTAAGCATACGGCCATATGATACAGAAATGAGCCCAAAATGAGGCCTATATTGCATTTATTATTTCATTTGTGGCATCAAGACAGGTGAGGTAATGTGGGATTAGGTTAGATTAGTACCCAGCATGTGCAACAATTTTTTTTTAGGTGTGTTTTGCTGTGTTGTGGATGATTTCAATTAACAGTCATTTTGGTATTGTTATGTCCACCTACAATAAAGTGGACAAGAAAGATTTTGCAAAATGAAGTATTTTCAAATTTTGGTATTTTTGTATATTATGTCCACCTGCAATAATGTGGACTAAGAGCAGATTTTGCAAAATTACATATTTCCAATACAAAAATGGGAAGAAAAAAATTACTCATCAAAATACACCAGAAAGTGTTGTGGAAGGGGGGGAGGGGGTGTACTGGCTACTTGTAATCCAAGCTACCTTCTTTATGATGAACATTATAGTAAATACAGGTAACTACAGTCTTAGATACTATGAAATATTTTCATATGTAAATTGTTCTCACCTCCATTTAGCTGTGAGAGTTCTGGGTATTCTTCCATGAGAGTAGCTGCCTCAGCTTGGTTTTGTGATAAAGAGGCTCTCTTGGGTCCCACAGACATGGATTCTGCCTCACATATTCAAGTAATGAGGCTCAGAAGACCGACACCAAGCCATTTTCTCCTTTATGTTTGCCATCGCGAATTGTTTTGAAGAGATGTTTACTTGGAGTTTGCTGCACGCTGGTACACCTTTGTTTTTCGTACTGTGACTGTCTTGCTTTCAGTTTAAACAATAGATTGTATAATATTTGGATACTGTGCCTTTACTTGCATCAATAGCTGACATAAAATAGCATTTTTAAACAAAACTTTTTTATTCTCACACACCAGGTCTCTATGATTGTCTTCTCACAATACTGTACAGAGGTCAAGACAGTACTCACTACGTCTGCCACCCTCACATATATATAATATAACTTTTTAATGAGCATTGGCTTGATTAATCATATATAAAAGCTTCACAAATTTCTCAGGTGGAGCATCAGTTGTCAATTCTGCTCCGTAGTATTGCTGAAAATCGGCAATAAAAGACGGACACAACCGACTCACCAAAATATCGGCAATTCTAGCCGAGTTTCAGCCGAGTTTGTGTTGCCGGCTATTTATTACCGAAAAAAGTGCTTGTGTGACCCGGGCTTTAGCATTACTAATGGGCGTAGAAAGCTCTGCCTTCATTATTCATAATCTTGAAGTCATTCCCTATCGGTAGTGTTTCATCCACTTTTCCCTTCCTTTAGTTTTCGAGTTGCAAAAAATGTCCCCCTATTTCCCCAGCAGCTCAATGGAACTGAATGAAAGTTTGCATGTTTATAGACACTGACCAGTACTACAACTTTCTCTTGCACGCACACATGCTACATTGGTCAGGTCAGGGGTCAAAGGTCATCAAATGCTAAAACAGTGAAAATAGCTAAAACCACGACTATCTATCTATCTATCTATCTATAGCCCGATGCCCTAATCCCGCAAAGGGTGGCCGCAGACAAAACGCCTACAAGTCGCTCTGTCACCTACCATTTGACTACTCTCCCCCCAGCTCACTCCCCCCTCCCTCATATACCTCTCAACTCCATCCCTCCACCTCATCCTCAGTCTACCCCTCCCTCTCCCTCCCTCCACCTCACCTCACCTACATACACCCTCTTAGTCAGTCTTTCATTCTCCCTTCTCTCCACATGTCCAAACCACCTCAGAGTATTTCTCTCTTATCTTCTCAACCACATCCACATCCACCCCACAATGTTCCTTCACTTCTTCATTCATCAACCTGTCCCTCCATGTCACTCCACGTGCTCCTCTCCAGTAACTCATTTCCATTGCTCTCACTCTTGACTTGTTCCCCACCTGCAAGGTCCACGCCTCGCTTCCATACGTCAGAGTAGGGATCACAATTATATCATGCAGTGACATCTTAACTTCCATACTCACCTCCCTATTTCTCACCACGACTATGCTCGCACAAAATGCTAAGGTTCCAATGATTATTTAGCCGGGGGTCTGCCCTTTCCTCTCCTCCCTCCGTTCTTTCCTTCCTCTTCTGTCTTTCTTTACTTCAATCTTTCCACGTCCTTCTGCCTATGGGTGACTTTACACTCCCTCTTTTGTTTTTCTGTCCTTCATTCTTTCCTCTTCCTTCTGCCTGTGGGTGACTCAACAATGAGTGACAAGGCAAATGATTTCCTGTACACCAGAAAACTACAGTAATCCCCGTACTTTCCAGATGCCCACTTTCCAGACACCCCGCTTACCAGACATTGTGGGCCTGGACCTTCAAATCCCAAAAATGGCCAAAAAAAAAGAAAAAAATTCCCCCCAAATCTTAATTTTTTCCAACTTGTAATTTGAAATTGCAGCGCGGCACCGAACAGCTGTTACACCACGGACCCTTCACCCCTTCCTTCCTCCCCCCTCCCCTGTCAGGGTTGCCATTTGGTATTTTTCATTACCAAATGCGGGCCAATTTGGTAATGGAAAATTCGTTTGGTAATGAATCAGAATAACGCATTACCAAATGGATTTTTAACATGTATGAGGATACACAGGATGGAGATGGTGGATTGTTTGCTCTCTCTGATTAATCTGCTAGCCAACACAGCGTGAAAATAATCAACATACTGTTAATTATAAGAAGAGTGATTACATTTATTTACACTTGTATATATAATTAGTGAAAAATAAATGCTAGCTTTATGAATTAGGTAATGAAAAGTTAAATTTGGCAATGAAAATTGAGGAGTTTGGTAATGCGGCCATTGCGATCTGGCAACTCTGTTTCTCCATCACCACCAACAGTTACTGCCTAACTTCGATCGTAAGTAGATGTTTATCGTAATGGAAGCCACACATGCTCGTTATTTTGTGAATAAACAGTGAATAAACTGCAATACCTCGCCACTAGACCACATGTGAATTTACAGTGTTGTGCAATGTTAAGAAATTAGAGTTTAGAGTGCAAAGGATTAACTGTGGAGTGCAAACTGGCGGTTGAAACTGGCGTGGTGCAATTAATAATGTGCAGTGTTAAACAATTATAACTCACAGTGCAAAGAATTACTGTAAGTGCGGCACAACACTAGATTACTGCACGTGCTTCAAGAGCATTTTCACCACTACCAAAGCCTTTGGAGAAGGCAGCCACAGACGTGCTGTAAGTACCCTGGCTGTGGTACAGTCACTTCTAATTCCTCATTCTTTGGTTCCTTTTCATTTATTTCATGCTTTATGTCCATTACTGGTGTGAATAGGGTCTTAAACAGGTTTAAATAGGTGCTATGCATGTCTGGTAGGGAGTGATTTAGGTGGCTTTCAAAGTTAGGCTGGGTTAGGGTACTTAAGTACCAGTCCAGGAGCCAGGCCCACTTTCCGGACGGGACTACTTTCCGGACGTGCCTTTGGCTCTGTTACATCGGATAGTGGAGGGATTACTGTATTTACTATGCTGGGTGGTACCATATACGGTAACCAAATTATGGCGCCTGGTGGTTTAGTGGGTAATTGCGGTTCTTCGATCGAATTGAGCCGGTGAAGGTTTATATCCAAGGGATGGTTGGAGTTATTGCTCACATACTGCCACTCGGGGATGAGTGAGGCTGGTCACTCTCATCTTAACTGTCAGGACCAACTTGCCTAGCCCCGGGCTCCTACGTTCCTCATGGGACAACGTAGGATTGGATGATGGATGGATATCATTCTTGGGTGGAATGTGGCACTGAAGTACCTCCACACAAAAATGACATGTCAAAACTAACTTCTAGCTGCTGGCAGGGCCACCTAGAAGGTGCACCTCTGGTAGGCCATTCTGCAAATTTCAAATTCCCTAGATGCACAGTAGGTGGATGGAATCAAATGAGAGTTTGCATGCTTAAAGACGTTAATGAGTACTACAAGTGTGCTCTGTCTATCTATCTATTGCCAGACACTTTAATCTCATAAGGGGTGGCCACAAACAAATAGCCTCCACGTCGCCCTGTCCCCCGCTATTTTACTGCCCTGCTCCCAGCTCACACCCTTCTCTTATGTACCTCTCCAGTCCATCCCTCCATCTCATCCTTAGCCTTCCCCTCCCCCTCCCCCCCTCCACCTCACTCACAAACACTATCCTCATTAGCCTCACTCTCCATCCTCTCCACATGGCCAAACCACCTCAGTGTGTTTCTCCCAACGCTTCCTATCACACCCACATCCACACGACAATGCTCATTTACTTCCTCATTTGTCAGTCTGTCTCTCCATGTGACTCCACATGCTCCTCTCAAATAACTCATTTCCACTGCTCTCACTCTTGACTTCTTTCCCTCCAAGGTCCAACCTTCACTACCATACATTAGAGTTGGTAACACAATACTGTACTGTCATGTAGTAACTTTTTCATTTCCATGCTCACTTCCCTGTTTCTTATCACTGTTTTCATGGAACCAGCAACCTTTCTTCCTTGCTGTACCCTTTCAAGCACTTCACCCTTGCCCATCACACTACCCAAGTACTTAAATGCACTCACATTTTCCATCTGTGCTTTCCAAATGTATGACATATATCCACCAAGTCAGAGATCAAAGGTCATCAAGTGCAGAAAATATAAAAAGCACTAAAATTATGACCTTGTTCATGCAAAATGCTAAGGCTCTGAAGATTATTAAGCCAGTGCCTTGATTCTTGGATAGAATGTTGCACAGGAGTAGCTCCATATAGAAATGGCTTAGTGTCAAAACTTACTTCTGGTCGCTGATAAAGCTTGGTCCACTTAGAGCTGGACATCACTGCCTATAGGCTTGAAATAATAATAATAATCTGGTCATTTTGTTTCTCATAAGCGACAGTTCTTCCAATGGAAATTCACTGGTGCTCGACAAACATATACATTATTTTTACAATTGCGGGAATTGTGACATTGGAAAAAAAAAAAAAATGGAAGTGGCAATCATTAAACCCTATAATCATCCGCCACAGTGCCTCTCTCCAGATCATAGCATTTTGAAGAGAATGGCTATTAGCTTCGTCTTATAGGATTCAACAGAAGGGAGATGTCATTGTGACAATCCATTACATAACCAAGGGACTCTATATACGAAACAACAATCAGAGAATGATGGCTGGTGAATGGCTCCAAGTTCGCCAAGACACAAGTAATCATCTTCAGTATGTAACATCACACCCAGGCGTGTCGATGGGAATTTTAACACTTCAGCAAAATACCTCGGTTCACCAAACTTAAGAACCTTGAATGTAATGAAACACATTTTAAATTCAATTCTAGCGATTACTGGTAACCAATGCAGCTCAATTAGAAATGGAGCGGTCAAGGTTCTTGGGGGGAGATCAAAGATTAGCCTTGCTGCTCTGTTCAAAACAGACTGAACTTTGGTTAGTACAGTAATTTTGTGTTGCGCGACACCATGGCAGTGTGCACAGACCTAAAAAACCATATTTGGGACCAGAAAGCACTATAAAATATCACAAATATATAATGAAGTGCTGTACAAGAACCTTAATAACAAAGAAGCATTTAACCCCTACACCGCGGGCATGTTTACCAATGTTTTGCTTGTGCCGCGGGGTTATTCGGGCTCCAACAGACTCTCAAAAAATATTTGCCAAAAATCAGTTATTAGTCCTAGAATATTAAAATTACATATGCTTATGGCACATACCTTCAGCTTTCTCCTGGAATGTTTGTTGAGCCTTCTTCAGTTACCGTAGGACTTGTGGAGACCTCTGAAGTTGGGTAACGAAGTCTCCACTTTACACTTCCGGACAACATGTAATATGATTACCACAGCCAGATATTAACACTATAAACACTACTCTATGATTTTCAAGTAGTTCGGGATCCATACTCCAAAAAAAAAAAAAAAAACACTGTGAAAGCAATGAAAATTACGAGCGCGTCTGACCATCGCACTTGCCCTAGTTCGCTCTTGGTACTCTGTCATTTATTATTTATAAAACCCCTCACACTTTATATTTCTGTTACTATATAACAGTCTTTATCCATAAGTTTCCTTCAGTAGTATTAGTTTATTGTCACTGTAGGGATTCAATTTCTTTCAGTAAAATACAGTAATCCCTCTAATATCCGGACGCCCAATAACCGAACATCCCCACTAACCGAACCTTATCGTCCTGGGATCAAACATTCCCAAAATGGTCCGAAAATCCAAAAAAATTGGAAAAAAAATCGATTTTTTGCCGTCCGTAATTTGAACTTGCTGCGCGCGCCGCGTGAGAGCATTGTTTTGGTTCGTCATTCCTCCGACGTCCGATAGAGCGCCGCTGCATCCTCCCCACTTCCCGCCTGTCTCTCACCGCGACTGGACCTGCGCTCTTCGTAATGGCTGCCCACGTGCTCGCTTTTGTGGTGGTGCCGTACTTGCTGCAAGGCCTCCTGCTGCTCTCTGCCCTACTCTTAGTGTGTGTGATGATGGCCCCGCCTCCTGAGAAAAGGAAGAGAGTGGTGTTGACTCTGGAGAAGAAACGGGAGATATTGGAGAAGGTTGATGCGGGTTGGTCTTCCTCTCGCATTCTCCGCGAGTTCAACCTGGCCCGGTCGACTTTGTTTGATATCAAGCGTTCCCGAGACAAGCTCATGCAGTACACGGCTGACTTCTCGTCGAGAAGCAAACGCAACGTGGAGAGGAAGGTTATGTTTACTCCCAAGTATGCAGAGATCGACCGCTCCACGTTGATTTGGTATCGACAGCAACGTGCAGCTGGTGTGATGGTACGTGGAACGGAGCTGAAGGCTGCTGCTGAGAAGTTTGCAAGGCTTCACGACGCCCTAGACTTCAAGGCATCCGAGGGTTGGCTCTTCGCGTTCAAGTTGCGACATGGCCTTACTAACCGTAAAGCACATGGCGAAGCATTGGACGCTAACGAGGATGGAGTGGACGAGTTTCGGCACAAGGTGAAAGGCTTGATCGACAGGGAGGGCCTCACTCTCGGTCAAGTCTATAACGCTGACGAAACTGGCCTATTCTATCGCTCGGTGCCAACGAACACTCTCGCCGATGAGACGGAGAAGCGTGTACCTGGCCGCAAGCTTTCTAAGGAACGGATATCTGCTTTGTGTTGTGCCAATGCTAACGGCATGCACCGGCTTAAGCCCGTTATTGTTGGCCGTGCAAAGCAGCCTCGGTGCCTTCGTGGGGTGATGGATGTCCTTCCTGTCGTATGGTACCATTCTTTGAAAGCATGGTTCACAGCTGTGATTTTCAAAGACTGGTTTCACCATCACTTCGTCCAAGGAGGTCATACATTACCAGACGAAGACACTGGGAATTCCTCGCGACCAGGTAAAGGCTCTCCTTCTCCTCGACAATGCACCTGCCCACCCGTGCGACAAGGACTTGGTTGCTGAGAATGGCCGTATTAGGTGCATGTTTCTGCCACCTAATACGACTGCTCTCATTCAACCAATGGACCAAGGAGTGATCGTGGCAACAAAGCGCCTGTACCGTCGGAAGTTCCTGGACGAGGTGATGGTGGTTCTCGAGGACGAGGACGAGCGCAGGGAAGGACGTGACACTCGAGGCAAGCGGACTTTGGAAAACCTTCGCCGCTACAACATCAAGTCTGCGCTGTACAACTGGGCTAGTGCATGGAAGGAAGTCCCTGTGAAAACTCTTGAAAATGGTTGGTCTCGTCTGCTTCTCGGAACAGATGTGGAGTACGATTTCCTAGGGTTTGACGTGGATGACTTCCATGCACGGCTGCGTACGCACGGCGACGATGTTGATGTGGACGATGTTCGTGAGTGGTTGGACGACGACGAGGGCGATCCTGGGTATCAGACGTTGTCTGATATCGAGATCGCGTCTTCGGTTGCTGGTGTCAGTCCCGAACTTGAAGATTCCGACGACGAAGGCGATGATGATGCAGACTCCGCCCAGCAGGACACTACTCCAGCCATCCCCAAGCTGAGCGCACTCCGGGAACATCTAGAGTTCGTCCTAGACTACCTGGAACACCCGGACTGCGACAGGGAGATGGGGCCCTTGGGACTCGTGGAGGAAGTGCGTGCTTTCCGGCAGCGCATCATCAATCGCCAGAATCGTCGGTCCTTGCGTCAGTCAACGATTGACAGTTTTTTCAGGCCCGTGACCCCCGCTGTGCCAAGCCCTGGTTCCACTCCGTTGCCTCCCCAAGACAGGCCCTCATGCTCCGAGCCACAGCCCAGCACATCAGCTACAGTGGAGTCACCGCTCGACGTGAGTTTGCGGCTGTCTTCAGAGTCTTCTGTAGTCGGTACGCCATCACCACTACCCACCGATGCACCCCTTGGACGCCTGCCAGTGATACTCTCGGGCTCTGACAGTGAATAAACAGCAAGAACTTCTCCACTAGACCACACGGGAATTTTGAGTGTTGTGCAGTGAAAAAAACGGTGTGTTGTGTTAAGGTTTTCAAGTTGGGAGAAAAGACTAAGTAGAAAAGAAATTTAACGTAACTAACCTTCTTTGTTTTGGCTTTGGAAACTTAAAAAAACTTGGGAAAAGTTAATGTGCAACACTTAAATTTAATGGAACATTATTTGGACTAAAGTGAACACTGTGAAAAGAACGGACTTCTGTGTGTTAGTGACTAAGTTCAGTGCAAGACTTCAGGAAGAGTGTAGTGCAAGTGCTTCAGGAAATCGTTCTTACTGTCAGAGTCCGAGAGGAGGCGGTTATTCATCGAGGTGGCCAGGGACTTGCTGTAAGTAGCCAAAATGTTTCATGTTGTACTATTTTCCATACTATATTTACCAGAATGTTTCATATTGTATTTTTTCCCATACTATACTTACCAGAAAGTGTCATACTGTACTTCTTTCCATACTAAACTTACCTCATGCATGTGCAGTAGGAATGTGTTTTTCAGAGTTCGGTTAGGTTCGGTTAGGTTAGGTTCGGTTAGAGTCCATAAGTACCAGAATGTTTATTAATGTATGAACATACTTCTAAACCCACATTTTATGTGTCTATTGCATTTATTTCAGTCATTTATGTGCCTTATTGGTGTGATTTGGGTGTTAAATAGGTGCTATGCATGTCCGGAGGGAGTTGTATAGGTGTTTCTCTGTGTTAGGGTCCGTAAGTACAAGTCCATAAGCTGGGGCCCAATATCCGGACAAAACCAATATCCGACCCTACCGATGGCTCTATTGATCCGGATATTGGAGTGATTACTGTACGTAGCATTCACTTTCTCGTCCTGTATACTAGCATTGAAAGTGAATGTCACTTTCACCTTCACTCTCATAACTCATAGTATTCAGACATGCTAGAGTGAAACTTTCACTTTCATTACTCCTAGGGTATATACTTGTATTCTTATAATACTACTCATTTACATTTCTATTTACGTTCTCTATTTTATTTACGTTATTTACATTTCTATTTTATTTTCACTGTGTTATGCACTATCACTTGAAGTAACTTATAAAACTGTTTTCCACTGTTCACGTATATTTACATTTATTACTTTCACTTGCTGTTTACACATTATTTACAATTCGACTTGCACTGTTTTACTCAATAGAAAGATCGTAGTCACTCTTTTATCAATTGTCAGCCTTTACCTCTTTTCACAGGAGGTTTAGTAGGGGGTAAAGGTCACAGGGCCCTTTGCATGGGGGTGAAAAGTCCCTGAAGTTAGCAAGAGCGAACAGACGTACCCCCACACTGGAAGATGAGAGTGAACTGATAAGGGTGGGCCGGGGTGGAGGCCTACCTAGGGAAATCAGTACTGCCAACGTTTAGCCTCTTGACAGCTAATTTTAGCAGTGAAATGACTGGCAGGAAATCTAGACAATACATTATAAATTAAGTAGTTCCAGGTGAATGTAAATATCACTTAGGCTTCTCCCTTCCTTCCTTATATGTATATTTATTACGAAAATAGATTATACGGCATATTTCAAGGGGAAATAAACAGCGAAAATTAGCGAACGAGTGCACGTGAGGTGTTGTCAGGTGATAATTAGCCAATTCCAGGTGTATGGCACTCTCACTTAACTTATTTCTTTCTTGTATATATTATATGGTATAAGAATAGGGCATAGGACTTATTTCAATGGATGAAATCAGTGAAAAATTCCAGGGAAGATTTACTTAGCGTAGCACGGCCAGGCAGGCGAGAGGATAGGGTAATGGAGGGGGGGTAGGGAGGGCAGTCAAGAACGGGGAGAAATGGCTAAATTGTCAACAATGGATGGGAATACAGATGAGATTAGGAGTGCTGACTAGTGTTGGACATTGGCAGTACTGATAGATGATACAAGCCCCCACTTGGAAGCCCGGGTGAATTCAAAATAACACAGAATCACAAAAGCGATGTCCCATGGTATGATCCCTTGCTCCCAAGCGTCACGAAAGTGACGCCCCGCGGTTAAGGGGTTAATGAGTATGGCCAACATAAGTTTGGGCAAATTACTTTTCATCACCATCATCATCATCATCCGTACCTCCTTTCCCACGCTAGGGCAAGGTGAGGAGTTGCAACGTCCAGACAGCCCAAATTTGTCCAATCCAATTGTGGAGAATGACATTAATACTGTGAAATGGACACAATAATTTATTGGATTTTGTTCTGTGTTTATGTTCTACTCATGTATGTTTATGTACTTATGTACAGGTATGCTTATGTTCTCCTTATGAATTAAACTAATTTGGGGTATTTGTTTGTTACAGGCTTGTGTTGCTCCCTTATGTTCAATAAAGCTTCCTGAGCAACCCTTGAGTATTACTACAATTTATTGAACATATGGATGGAGAAGTACCTCAAACCTGATCACCTGGACTTGGACCCCTCAACTCCTAATGCTGCTGATCAGTGGAAGCACTGGAGGAAATCATTCGACACCTTCTTAGCAGCCCTAGAGTCTACTTCTTCAACTACAGAAAGTTGTCCTCAGTTTTCAGGTGCTGATAAGCTTAACCTGCTTGTTAATCATGTTTCGTCAGCAGTTTACAAGTATATCTCTGATTCTGAGAATTATGAATCTGCTATTGACATTTTGGAAGGGGTATTTGTAAAGCCTAAAAATGTGATCTTCTCTCGACACTTATTAGCTACTCGTCGCCAACAGTCAGGAGAAAGCCTCGATCAATACTTGCAGTCTTTAAAAACTCTCAGTAGGGACTGCGAATTCAAGGCAGTCAGTGCAGATCAAGTCAGAGACGAATACATTCGTGATGCATTCATTAATGGGTTATTGTCCAATCAAATAAGTTAAAGATTACTTGAGAACAAGACACTAGACTTACAGACGGCCTATGATCAAGCTCTCACACTGAAGATGGCTCACAAACAATCTGTTTCCTACTTGCAGCCAGATTCTACTAATGCATCAGCTTCTACAGTGCGAGCAAAAGACTCTCTCAGCTCTACTGAACCAGTTAGCTTCTCTGAAAAGTCTAGTGAACATCCTACAGTGGCTGTGTCTCAGAACCAGAACCAGAAGTGCTTCTTTGGTGGTTTACAGCGTCACCCTAGGTCTAGGTACCCTGCTATGGATTCTGTATGTAACAGCTGTGGAAAGAAAGGACATTTCTCTCGAGTTTGCAGATCCTCAAAAAACTCATCAATTACGGCTGCTACTGACTGCGAGTCCTACCTTGCTGCTACTTCCTCTGCAGTTTCTCCTGAGAGTTTCTCACGTGCAGTTCTGTCTGGAACAGTTCAAGGCAGACCAATGAACATACTCGTTGATACTGGTAGCTCTGAGAACTTCAATAACTCAAAGGAAGCTGAAAACCTTGGTTTAAGCATCTGCCCTAGGTCTGACAAAATATCTATAGCCAGCAGTGCCCTCTCATCTGACACCCCAGGATACTGTGTTGCATCTCTTGAGCTGAACGGCAGGTCTTATAGAGGGATCAAACTGTCTCTTATGGCCAACCTATGTAGTGATGTTATCCTTGGGCATGACTTTTTATGTCAACATTCTTCAGTGGAGATACCATTCGGTGGTCCTCTTCCACCTCTCACTGTTTGTGGACTGACTGCTATGAAAAATGTGCCCTTTCCAACATTGTTTTCCAATCTAACTCCTGACTGCCATCCTATAGCAGTGAAATCTAGGAAATACAGCACGCAGGATGCAGAGTTCATTCAATCAGAGGTAGCTCGTATGTTGGAGGAGGGTATCATTGAACCTTCTCAGTCTCCCTGGCGAGCTCAGGACTTGGTGGTTTCTCCTGAAAATCATAAGAAAAGACTTGTAATTGATTATTCTCAGACTATAAACAGATTCACTCTCTTAGATGCATATCCTCTTCCACGGATTGAAGACATGGTGAATGAGATTGCCAGATACAGTGTCTTCAGTACTCTTGACTTAAAGAGTGCATACCATCAAGTGGCCATCAAACCTGAAGAAAGGATGTACTGTACACTGCTTTCGAGGCTGCAGGCTCTCTATACCAGTTATGTAGAATTCCCTTCGGAGTAACTAACGGTGTAGCTAGTTTCCAGAGAGTGATGGATGAAACTGTGAAGCTAGAAGGTCTCCAGGGTGCATATGCATACATAGACAATGTTACAATTTGTGGACATGATCAGGCTGAGCACGACAGGAACCTGAAAAACTTTGTGGATGTTGCAGAAAAGTACAATCTAACCCTGAATATAAACAAATGTCACTATTCACTCACCACAGTCAACCTATTCGGCTACTCAGTAACTAAAGGTATGGTGAAGCCTGACCCTGATCGGCTTCAAGGTTTACAAGATTTGCCTGTTCCCCAAGAACTATCTTCCCTTCGACGAGCTATGGGAATGTTTTCCCACTACTCTTGGTGGATCTCGAACTACTCTAACAGAAGTTCGCCGATTTCCTTTGAACACAGAACAAGTAGAGGCATTTCAGTATCTGAAAAAGGAAATTGCTAACGCAGCTCTAGTTGCCCTAGACCCGTCTCTTCCTCTGGAGGTTGAAACAGATGCATCAGAACATGCTATTGCTGCATCTCTCACTCAAGGTGGTCATCCTGTGGCATTCTTCTCAAGAACCTTGACCTCTTCTGAGCAAAAACACTCTGCAGCTGAGAAAGAAGCATATGCAATTGTTGAAGCTACCCGAAACTGGCGCCACTTGTTGATGGGAAGGGATTTCAGACTAGTTATGGACCAAAAGCCTGTCTCTTTCATGTTTAATACTAGAAGCAAGAACAAGATAAAGAATGAGAAAATTACAAAGTGGAGGCTGGAATTATCCTGCTTTAGTTATGACATAGTGTATCGCCCAGGAAAGCAGAATGCTGCTGCTGATGCTCTGTTAAGGATCTGCTCCTCAGCCACCAGTGAAGACAGGCTACACAATTTGCATAATGAATTGTGTCACCCAGGCATTACCAGAATGCTACATTTCATCAGATGCAAGAATCTGCCATACTCTGTTGCTGATGTTAAGTCAGTGGTCAAGTCTTGTCGCATCTGTTCGGAAATTAAACCTAGATTTGTGAAGACTGAACCTCAAACTCTAATAAAGTCAAGCAGGCCTTTTGAAAGGCTGAATGTTGATTTTAAGGGACCCCTACCTTCTACGTCTCGTCATTGCTTCATGCTAACTGTAGTTGATGAATATTCCAGGTTCCCATTTGCTTTTCCACGTTCTGATGTTTCAGCATCAACTGTCATTCAGGATTTCTGCCATCTGTTCTCTATATTTGGTGTTCCAGGATATGTGCACTCTGATCGCGGTTCAGCTTTTATGTCCGAAGAGTTGAGACAGTTTCTGCATTCTAGAGGAGTAGCTACCAGTCGAACTACGGCTTTCAATCCCCAAGGTAACGGACAAGCCGAACGCTACAATGGGATCACTTGGCAAACCGTTTGTTTGGCATTACGATCAAGAAATCTCCCTACCACACATTGGGGAAGTTGTTCTAAACGATGCCCTCCACTGCATTTGTTCACTGCTGTCAACCTCCACCAATACAACTCCTCATAAGCAACTCTTCAACTTCCAAAGAATATCAGCCTCAGGAGATACTATACCAACCTGGCTAACCAATGCAAAATTGGCTCTCCTGAAGCATCATGTACGTGCCAGGCAAGTATGAACCTTTGGTGGAGGAGGTTGACATCCTGGACGTCAACCCCAGCTATGCTCATGTAAGGCTCAGCAGTGGGAAGGAGACAACAGTATCCCTGCGTCATTTGACTCCTGTGGGTGATGGAGGGGAGAATTCGAAAACTGATAACGAGCAATCTCCTGTTGACGTCGATGAAAGGCAGAAATTGTTGGATCAGCAGAAGTCTAATGAGTCTGATCCACCCAGGGAAGCTCCTGCCCTTCTGCCCGGTACCGATGGTTCTCCTCCGACTTCTTTGCAGCAGATTCATGAAGTTGCTCCTCCTTGCCAGTCCGCTCCTTCTGGACAATTGAATGAAGATCAGTTGGGTGAAGATACCCGTCAGGCTATAAAACCTAAGACCACGGACTCTTCTGAAGTACATCGCTCTGCAAGAATACGGAACAAGCCACGATATCTAATTGAAAATTATCAGTTGTGAAGTTTTCCTGCCTGGGGGTGAATGTGGAGAATGACATTAATACTGTGAAATGGACACAATAATCTATTGGATTTTGTTCTGTGTTTATGTTCTACTCATGTATGTTTATGTACTTATGTACAGCTATGCTTATGTTCTCCTTATGAATTAAACTAATTTTGGGTATTTGTTTGTTACAGGCTTGTGTTGCTCCCTTATGTTCAATAAAGTTTCCTGAGCAACCCATGAGTATTACTACACCAATGGGCCATGCTTCCATTCACTCACCATTCAAGTTCCATCATCCACTCACTCAATGTAGGGATGCCTTATGATCTCTACACTGAGTGACAAGCCAAATGGTTTCCTGTACCCAGGAAACCATTTACTACACTGGGTGGTAACCATATAATCAGGGTTTTTGGCAAGTTTAAGTGCCCATCAGATTCCCCTAAAATCACTTAATCATGGCAAATTACTTTTACTGGGGAAAAATCCGTGTAAAAACATGGGCCATGAATTTCGGGCCTGTGAATTTGGGGGGTTGCCTGTAATTCATAGTCTTTAAGCCAAAGAACGTCACAGAGAATATACAGTAATGTAACCCCAAAACTGTTGGTCAAGGTACCTACTGCAGGATATGCTTCGACAACATAAGATATGCCTTAATTCCTGTCAACATCTTTCTTACTCAAGCAGCTCCATGATATTCACACTGTTTATGTTTGCATCACCGATATAATGAGCTGTGGATCTTGAACAAAAGTTGCCAATGGAAAAGCAACATTGTGACTTTGATAACAATGCCCAGTGGACCCTCATTTTCTTCAGATTTTCTTTACATTATGTAAATTTCCACAGCCTAAAATATATATGCCCAGAGCCATTTTAGTAAAAATACAACTTTGTTCAGCATAAAGAAAAATATTTGGATATGTATCTAAACATCAAACAGTTGCCACAACAATGAAAACTGAGAACACTGTAGCTTTCAGTGCTAGTTATGGATGAGCAAAGTTGTGTACATTATGAGCACTCGTGGTAAATGAAAAACATTATACCACTTCTTTGGCACTTAATATCGTTTTACTAAGTCAATAGATGACCAACAAGTCCGTAAGCCTTTAAACTGCAATGTTCCTTTCAAAATAATGATCGAGTGACTGCTGTGTTTCTCTTGGAAGCCAAGACTTAATTAGAAATTCCTGTCAACACTTGTGCAACAGACGTGGATGACATCAACGGTGCTACACTTTGAGGGTTAACCATATACTGTATTACTGTATAACATTCCAGTATTGAGGATAACACAACATTTTTTTTAGAAAGCCGGAAGAGCAACTTTTAGGAATATTTTGGATTCTCTTTTCATCATGTGAGAGTGTGCTACAAGCAGACAGAATGCAACATAAACACCATACTGAAGACACGCCTTTATTAAGTTGACAACTATTTGCTTTATAAACCTTTTTCAAGTCAATGAACAGTATTACAAGAGCACACCCTATACATCCTACTTTTGGTGGTGGGAGGAGCCATCCACATCTTAAGCTCCTTCCACCACCAAAAGGTATATGTCCACTTGGAATACTGTTCATTGACTTCAAAAAGCTTGTATGAAGCGAAACATTGTCAACTTAATAAAGGCTTGTCTTCAATATGGAGTTTATATTAGTCTTTTCATCATCATCATCATGAGGTTGGGGGGGGGGGGACAAATGCTGTAAAGCACATAGCTTCACTCACCCTCCGACTTCTCTCACAGGGGTCCCTTAATACATCCCTCCAGGCAGTGGCTTTTCCCCTTTACGTATCTCTCGAAATGAATGATCAACTTGCTCCACACATTTGTTCCATGGCCTTCCCCTTGGTCTCCTCTACCCTGGGTTAACTCTCTCAGAGACCACCTGTAAGTGAGGTCTGCCTCGGGAAAATGGGCCACATACCCATACAACTGGAGGTGGCGCTGAAATAATGTGGGCAAAAGACCTCAATTCAGTCTCACCGAGTACTCACATGTCATGTGCCCAGTCATACCAGTGATATGCGAAGTTCCTGTGAAGGTACTAAGTACCATAAGAGTAAAGGAGTCACTATGCTGCTTCAGGTCACTGGTTAGCGTCCCTGTCTCACAGTCACGATTGAGACAGCAACACTAGTGACTTCAATATGCGAGTTTTTGTCCTTCTACACAAAAAATGACAATGCCATGTACCTGAGTTGAGTGAATTCATAACCCCATAGGCCAGACCACCGCAATGAGAAGTCTGTTTGTCTGACCTATCATTGTTATTTGGATTAGTGGGTAATTGTGGCACTCCAATCGGATTGAGCTAGTGAAGGTTTATATCCAAGGGATGGTTGGGGTTTATTGCTCACGTAATGCAACTCAGGGATGAGTGAGGCTGGTCACTCTCATCTTAAATGTCAGGACCAACTTGCCTAGCTCCAGACTCCTACGCTCCTCATGGGGAAACGAAGGATTGGATAATGGATGGATGGATGAATCAAGATACTGTATATGAATCTTTCCAAAACTTCCAAATTCTTACCACATGCTTAGACAGACTAAACTGCTTCATTCAACAGGCCACCAAATGCCTGGACCTTAGTCTTGGCCCAAGAGACCTTTAATCCCAGAGGTTCAGCATTCTCATGAAATTCCTTGAGGGTGTTTGGCAATATATGTCTGTTCTGAAAGTATCTGACCATATGCTTCAAAAAAAAAAAAAAGTAAACAGCTAACCTGCTGTGCTAGCACACTAATCCACTTAAAAGGAGGCCCCTTCTGACTTGACACACATAGCCCAGCATTCTTTCCATTGCCTGAAACATTTTACAAAGTCAGTTTTCATTACCTTCTGCAGGTGCTTCAACACATTCGTCATGATCTCTTATCTCATCTAAAATCAGAAACCCTTCAGCGGAGTTTTGAGCTTGGGGAATAACCAAAAATGACACAGAGCCATGTCCGGTGAGTAGGGAGCCTGCCGGACCTGTGGGATGTTGTGCTTGGCCAAAAATTCTGAATCAATTGAGAAGAATGGGCAGGGGCATAGTCATGGTGCAGCTTCCAACTTGTCACTTTCCAAAAGTCTGGTCTCTTCCACCGAACTGCGCCACGAAGATGATGGATAACATCAAGGTAGTAATCTTTGATGACAGTCTGACCTTCTGGTGCATATTCATGATGCACAACACCACAGTAGTCAAAAAAAAAAAAAAAAAAAAAAAAAAAAAAAGTCAACATGCATTTCACCTTGTTTCGGACCTATCTTGCTTTTACAGGCCGAGGCGACCCCGCATGATTCCACTAGGACGACTCTGCTTCGGTTTCTGGGTCATATCCATACACCCATGTCTCATGTCCAGTGATAACAGTCTTCAGTCTTCAGAAAGTCTAGACTGCAATTTGCACACTCCAGCATGTCTTGAGCAATGTTCATCCACAGAGCTTGTTGTTCATGTGAGAGGAGCCTTGGATAGAACTTGGCGGCAACTCTCCAAATGCCCAAATCATCTGTTAAAGCTGCATGTGATAATCCATCGCCGATTCCATTTTCATTAGCCATTTCTCCGAGTCAACCGAAGATTTCCCATGATCAGATTGCAGACTTTCTTCACATTTTCAGTACTCCTGCTTGTCGATGGCCTCCCAGGACGTGAATTGTTCTTGAATGACATTCGGACATTTTTGAAGCAATTGTACCACTCCTTTATTTGTGCTACCCCCATAACTTCATTCCCCAAAACTTGCTGGATCTTCCTATAGTTTCAACTTGCGTATCTCCTAATTACTGGCATAATTTGATGCAGTAACAGTGTTTGACTTTTTCGGTCATTGTGACAAACACAGGAACACTACCATGAACACAGGCTGACTGACGGCCATAAGTCACCTGTGGTGGCTGGCATGCAGGTCCTGCACCACATGACACAAAACCTCGCCCCTATCCTCTAACTGATTGGTGGAAAAAAAAAAAAAAAAAAAAATTGGATACTTTCTGAGCAGACCTCGTATATCCAGTGACTCCGTTAGGATACATGCATCATTAACAAAGTCAAGGTCAATAACTTTGAAATTGCCAACTGATATGCTACAGTGCCTTTGACTCACAGTTTGGCCAAGTACCCAATCCATACACATGCTGAAAAGTGTGAGAGCAAGGACACATCCCTGTCTTACTCCAGTACTTAATGGGATGAAGTTGGATGTTCCTCCATCACACTTGACACCACTCTTAGTGTTTGAATACAGGCCAGCAATCAGTTGGATTATCCCTGTAGGGATCCCACAGAGTTGCAGTTCCCCGTACCACCTACTGATTTACTGAGTCAAACACCTTCTCGAGATTCACAAAGGCCGCAAGCAGATCTTCATACTTAAAGTAGTGTTCCATGAGAACCTGAAGAGCTAGGATGCAGGCAACTGTAGATTTCTTGGGTGTGAATCCAGACTGCTGAAGCCTTCGAAATTTTAGCATATGGTCCCACAAATGAATCAGGAGAATGGAAGCAAAAATCTTGATTGGTAAATTTGGCACAGTCATAACACAGTAGTTACTACAGTCACTATGGTCTCTTTTCCCCTTCCAGATAAGGGTGACCAAATCCCTTGTCCAGTCCCGAGGCCTGATACCGGTCCATTAAATTACTTCTATGAGAGTGTGTTATGCCCTGATCATGGCCTCATCCCCAAGCTTTGATCAATTCTGCCGGGATGCCACAAACACTAGCTGCTCTACTACTATTCAGTCTATCCACTGCCTTTTTTTTTTATTTCCTCTAGAGAAGGTGTGGTATCATCAGATGATGAGATAGCTGTCAATGACTGTACACAAGCCAATGGAAGCACTCCACTGGGAGGTTCAGCCATATGTAGCTGCTCAAAATACAGTACTCAGCCCTATATTCACCTGCCACAAAAGCTATCCATCTGCTGTCCAAACACAGCTGACCTGACTGGCAGGTCTGGAGTCATGTTTCTTCATGGCTTGGTAAGCTGGTTGAATGTTATTCCCTAGTAATAGTAATAAAAAAAAAAAAACTTAACTTCTCGAGCTTCATCTTGTGTAGAATCCACTTGTGTGGTAGATTCTGGGGATATATTTGCTTCGGCTTTCCTGTCACTCTCTGACTAAATATATCTGTGCTGTTTACTTATCCCCCAATTCTACTATAAAAAATTCTTTGACTATCTTACTTCTGCCATGGAACACATCCTATCTGTTTCTCTTTTCCCTAGAATCTCCATTCTGGGAGATTTCAATGTTCACCACCATCTCTGGCTCTCCTCTCCTTTCACTGATCCACCTGGTGAACAAGCCTAAATTTTTTCTATCCTTAACCTCTTCATTACCGAAATCGATAAGGTTTACGCTGGTAAACCCAGAAAAAGTTCTGGTGAGGAACCGATAATTGTAAGGTTTACGGTGGTAAACCTGATAAGCATAGGGAGGTATAGGAGGGTAGGAGTGTTGGTTATGGTGTTACTGGAGAGACTTGTGTTGTGAGAACTGGCAACTTGACTCTGACGTCATTCTTCTTGTCATGGCCATGCCATGGCCATATAAGAGTCCGTGCCAGGCCATGATTGACATCATTTGGGTATTTTGGATATGATTTATTATTTCTAATGTTTTGGGCATATATATAAACCTATATGGTATGATATAAACAGAAAAAAATAGTTGCACTAAGCATATCAGCACGTGGTTACCATGACAACCACACTCCTAGGCCCCACCACCAACCAGCAGCCAGTTCTCACCCGCAACCCCGCAGTTTGCCCTAAGCTGCATGCTGTGCGTGTTTTTTTCAGTTTTTGCGTGATCATGGCGTCATCTGATACTGATGACGAATTCGATATACAGCTTGCTAGTGCGTTAGATGGGTCTGACGACAATGAAACTCAATCAGACATATCAGTGAGTGAGTCAGACGATGATTATATACCAGAAAACGACAGTGATAGCGAGAGTTCGAGTGATGAAAGCGAGATAGATAATGGCTCAAATCCCAGCCCTGTAGGCTTGCCATTGTTGCAGAGTCCCTCAGGACCTGCCTTCACCCTCTTGTTGGATCTGTTTGCAGATCAGAGGCCAACTCCACTACCTACACTTCACCTGGACTTTCCCAACGTACATCCTGCAGTGTATCAACGCCACGAGGAGCAACATATGAGTGCCATGGACTGTTTTCAACTGTTCATTACCAAGGACGTCATCGATTCTCTCTGTTTGTGGACCAACGTGCGGGCCCAGAAGTTCTTCTGGGAAAATCCATCAATAAGCCTTCACAAATTCATGGGACTGAAGTGGCGTGATGTTGACCTGGCTGAGATGAACATGTTTATTTGCCTACAACTATTGATGGGGATCAATAAACTGCCAAAAATTTCCGATTACTGGAGTACTTCACCACTTTGCCAAGGCCCACAAGTTTTTACCTCCTCTGTAATGTCCAGGAATCGCTTTTCACAAATCCAACGATTCGTTCGCTATTCACACCCCGATAATGCTGAGCCAAGAAGACCTATGACAAGAATCGAAAGCTTCCTACTGAAGCTCCAGGATTCCTGTATGATGCTCTTTTCTGCTGGCGAGAATTTTGCAGTTGATGAGTCCCTCATCCTATACAAAGGACGCCTTCATTTTCGCCAGTACATAAAGGCAAAGCATAAAAGATCTGGTCTCAAACTCTTCGCCCTTTGCCCTAGTTCACCCACTTCACGAGGTTACACATGGAATTTCTGTCTCTATACCCTACGCCTGTATGATGAGATGTTGCAAAACCCCGAGTTGGCAACTCTAAGTAAATCTGAGTGTGCACCTGTGTACCTGATGAGTCAGGGTGACCTACTGAAAAAAGGGCGACACGTTGTTCTGGACAACTGGTATTCCAGTCTCAACCTTGCTGAGTACCTGTTGCAGAGGGACACCTTGACCACCGGCACAATATGGCCTAATAGAGGTGTTCCAAAGGAGGTAATGAAGGAGAATCTACAGAAAGGTCAGGCCCTTTTTCACCAGGAAGGACAAAACTATGGTGGTGAAATTCAAGGACACCAAGGATGTACACACCATCACCACCAAGTACAAGGCAGGATTCATGGAGAGGACCAGGCACCTGAAGGGGGGCAAACAGGAGTTCATAAAAAAACCTGAACCCACACAGAAGTACAATGAACAAATGGGATCTGTTGATTTAGCAGACCAACTTTTGAAGCCCATTGACCCAACACGAAAATCCTATGCCTGGTTAAAAAAAATCGGCCTTCACATGATCTCCAGGATGCTGTGTAATGCCAGGACGGTGTACATGAACCTCCACCCTAGCACTAAGTGGATTGAGTGTGTGGACTTTTTGAAGATGGTGGTCCATGAGCTCCTCTCAAAATATTCATTGGGTTATGTGGTGCTGTGTGAACTCCAAAAAGAAAAAACACCACCACCGAAGAGGGGCATGAAGCACCGCAGGAGGGGTGGAGGGGCAGGTGGAGCAGGTGTAGAGAGGGGACCAGGTACTGCCAGAGGCATGATGCATGGTTTGTTGCCCATACCAGCCACAGAGAAATACAAGCGACCACAAAAACGATGCAGGATATGCCAACAAGAGGGCAAGCCTAAGTTTGTCAGAAAGTATTGTGCTGTCTGCCCCGAACTGCCTGGGTTGTGCTACGAGGAACACTACCAGGCCTGGCACGCCTCCCACTAATTCATCAAGGCCACCTGGTACACTAGCCTCGGAGTGTACTAGGTCGCAGGTGTGCCTGCCTCAGACTTCAGAGCACACTACCTCACCTTGGATTACTACATCACCTTCACCTTGGATTACTATCTCACCTTCACCTTGGATTACTATCTCACCTTCACCTTGGATTTCTACCTCACCTTCACCTTGGATTTCTACCTCATCTTCACTGGCACATCAAACTTCTACAAGGTAAATATATGAATCCTTTATATACCGCTTATATATATATATATATATATATATATATATATATATATATATATATATATGTACAGTATTATTTATTATATTTGTGTTATTACATGCATTTTTCTATGTATAATGTTTTATTTATTTATATTGGATTTTTGAATGTTACGCAGTATATTTCAATAGTATTTGTGAATTGTTATTTCTAATGTAACCTAAGAGACCTTATACAATAATCGAACACCCAGGCATGGCAATCTTGGTACACACATGCCTGAGGTACACACAGGAAACGTACACACCGCACCATACACACCTTGCGCCTCACCCAGTACTTACTTCACCAACCCTACACTTTGAACATCCTTGATACCACCTAAATATTGATTGTTTTCTACCAAACTTTCAGGGTAAATAAAACAATCATTATTATGCACTGTATATACCTTTTTATGTCTGTAAAGTCTATATTTATAGGAACAACGAAAGTTTAGTAAAGTATATATATCCCTACACGTATACTACTATAGGAAATGTATTTCAAATCATGCACAGTGTATCTCGTGGTCAACATGTATTTGAGAATATAAAAAAAAGTAATACAAAATGAAAAATAGCGCACTTATGATAAATGATACAACCCCCCACGCACACGCATGAACTTCCGGGAATTTGGTTTGACGCAGGGAGAGTGGGGGGGCTGGGGGTGGGGGGGCGCGGTAATGAAGAGGTTAATGATGCAGAGCAGCTCGTACAGCATCCTACTCATATCCCTGACTGCCTTGGAGAGAGTTCCAACCTCTTCCTTACAACTAATCCTTCTGCTTACACTGTTAATCTTTCCTCTCCGTTGGGCTTGTCCAATCACAATCTTGTTACCTTAACCTGTCCTATCGCTCCGGTACGTCCTGTGGACCCTCCAAAGAAACATTGGTTGTGGCACTTTGGAGCTGCTGACTGGGAGGCCCTCAGACAGTACTTCTTTGATTTTCCATGGAAAGATTATTGCTTCCATGGCCGGGAGCCATCAGAGTGTGCCTTGCACATTACGGAGGTTATTCTCTCAGGCATGGAAGCATACATTCCTTTCTCATATCCTTTGACTAATGCAAGAAAGCCTTGGTTTAATCATGCTTGTTCTAATGCTGTCCACAACAAGGAGACGGCCTACAATAGGTACCGGAACCAACCCACCCCTGAATCACATTTTTTTTATGTTTCTGCCTGGAATTGTGCTAAGTCTGTTCTTCCCCCTGAAAAAAAAAAAAAATTTAATCTGTACTAAATGCTCTCAACTCTCCAACTCGAATTCTTCCCGCTCCTTCTAGCACCTTGTCAAAAACCTTGCTAACTTTACCTCATCATCCTTCCCTCCTGTTTTCCACTCTGATTGGTCTGTAGCCAATTCTTCTACTAATAAGGAAGATCTCTTCACTCAGACTTCCTCCACCAATTCCACCTTAGAGGATTCCGGTGCTGTTCCTCCATCACTTCGCCCCTCTGACTTTCTCACAGCTGACATTAAAATTTCTTCAACTGATGTATTTTCTGCCATCATTGGCCTTAATACTTACAAGGCATATGGGCCTGATGGAGTCACTCCTCTTGTCCTCAAGAACTGTGCTTCTGTGCTTACACTCTACCTAGGTAAACTCTCTCGCCTTTGTCTATCAACTTGTACCTTTCCTTCTTGCTGGAAGTTTGCTCTCATCCAGCCTATCCAAAGGAGGGTGACCATTCCCAACCCTCTAACTATTGCCCAATTGCTTTAACATCCTGTGTCTCAAAAGTTTTCGAGTCCATTCTTAACAGAAAAATTTTAAAGCATTTTTCCTATCACAACATTCTTTCTGATCATCAGCATGGGTTCCGTCAGGGGCGCTCCACTGAATATCTCCTGGTTATCCCCCTTTCGGGACTTTGGTGAAAGCTTTGCCACTGAACTTGATATCTTAAAGGCTTTCGATCGAGTCTGGCATAAATCTTCAATTTCGAAACTGCCCTCTTACGGTTTCTATACTTCTATAGTAGGACTCGCGCACGTTTGCGGCTGTGGTGTGGCCCGCACCTGTGTACAATGGTGCCACGTTTCCCCAACTTGCGATGTGAAACGGAAGCTATTTATGTACAAGGCATCACAAATTCGATAAATTCAGATGAATAAAACTTACACTTGTGTATTTTGATGGATGAATCAACAGTAATCTTATTATGCATAAAATATTTATACAGTAACACAGAAACATGGCATACATATTGTACAGTGTTGCTAAAAGAAATTGTAGTCACTTTTAATGGTTTTTAGCGTAGTTTTAGGGTGGGTAATAATATCACAGTTATGGATATAAGATAATGAGCCTGAAAAAAGAAGAAATATCCCAATACCCAAAGTAAAAGAAATAATTCATGTGATTCTTGTGAGTGGCAACACTTACACACCCAGTCTGGCCTCAGGTAAAGTACGTACCTCCGTACACCCAACCATAGCTTGGACAGGTGTTGCTAGGGAAAAATGCTCACATTTACCGGCTTTTACCATAATTTTAAGGACGAGGAATAATCACATTTATAATCATAAGCTAATATGTAGGACAAAATAGTAGGCATATGCCAATACCGAAGTAAAAAAAAAAAAAAACATTATTCACTTGCGAGCGGCAACACTTCCACACCCAGTCGGTGAGAGAGAGAGAGAGAGAGAGAGAGGCAGGAGAGGGGCATGCATTGAATGCATTGTCGGCATCACTAAATATAACAAAACCAAATTAACAAATGAAGGCACAATTATAAATAACTTATAAAAGAATCAAAAGTACTCAGGGTGGCTCACATTTCCCGCCAGGAGAGAGAGAGAGAGAGAGATAACGGTATAGAAAACGTGGCAACACTGTACACAGGTGCGGGCCACACCACAGCCGCAAACGTGGGCGAGTCCTACTATAGCTGTACCTTCATCTATAGCTTCCTTTCTGGTTGTTCTATAGCTGCTGTTGTAGATGGTCACCATTCTACTCCTAGACCTATCAACAGTGGCGCTCCTCAAGGCTCTGCCGTATCACCAACTCTCTTCCTTTTATTCATCCATGATCTTCTATTCTGTATTTCTAACCCTATCCACTCTTACACTGATGATTCCAACCTTCACCTTTCCATTCAGTTCCCCCAACATCCACCTCAGCAGTTGCTTCAACAAACAAGAGATTTGGCTATGGCACACCTAAAGTCTGACTTGCCTTGTATCTCTGACTGGGGTAAAGGTAATCTTATTTTTTTTAACCCATGGATTGCGAGCCACAGCTCAGGCTGGGTATCGTCGCATTGTGAGCCACAGCTCAGGCTGTGCTGGCTGTGCATCACTGTAAACAACTCGATCCCCACGCAAACTTACACATGGCACTAGCAAAGATGGAGAGAGAGTGATTTTTTTCTTTTCACCAGATGATGCCCTAAATGTTTATCTTCAGGTTTATAATAAACAAAAAAAAAAATCAGTACTCCCTTACATAAAATTACGCATGGCCTTATGCAAAGATGGAAAAATAGAGATTTTTTTCTTTCCATCAGATGATGCCCTGGATGTTTATCTTAAGGTTTAGCCTTTAATAAACAAAAACTAAAAATTTTTTTTTTCCCCCCCTTCGTTTCTTTGCACACCACAGGGTGGGATATAAATGGGCAATTGCGCAATCCATGGGTTAATGCATCAAAGACTCATTTCTTACACCTATCAACCTTCCACAGGAGTCCCCACTAATGTTTAACCCCTTCATGAACAATGACTCAAAACGAGTCAAAACAGTGTTAGCCTGAAGCGAAACTGATGACGCACACTGATGCACTTGTCAGTGTTGGTCTGAAGGGATGCCAATTAGGCAATTCTGGACAAAAATATTCACCAAAAATTATGTTTTAGGATGAAATGCATCAATATTTGGTGCATCATAAGGGAGGGTGTCTATTTCCAGGTCAACACTCTCAAATACTCGGCATTCTCTCGGTTTTTGGTTCGGGGGGAAGTGGGGGGGGGGAGCACGCAATTTTTGACAATTTACTTGAAAATTATTGGTCATATCAGAATTCCGACAACACCATGTGAAAGCTCATGAAATTCTGCATCTAGTCTTATACTTAGCTCTTGCATTATGCAGGCTAAATTTTATACTAAAGTGTAGGGCAGTTATTTTTCACTGTTGAACAACAGTATTCTCACCTTATTTCGATACTTTCACAGTACATTTAGTCATCAATTTCATGTATTTTTATTAGCTTATCATACAGTATAAACATCAAGGATGATACTGACATACAATGTATACCATTATAACCAATTACTGGGTCAAATAATATACATGGGAATGTCTTCCTTCGTGCACGAGTCTAGCCTGCCCTCATGGCATTTTCTCTGATTATGTTGTACACACTTATAGAAAACTTACGGTGCATGAGGGGGTTAATAATATCCAGCTCAATCCTGCATCATCCTTAAACATACTTGGGGTTTCATTCTCTCAGGACAGATCTTGGAAAGTTCATATTACATCTCTTGTAAAATCTGCTTCCAAGAGATCAGGTGTGCTAAGCCAACTCTGTACCTTCTTTACCCCTGCACAGTTGTTGACTTTATACACGGGTTTTATTCGCCCATGTAGAGTACAAGTCTCATGGGTGGGAGGCTCCCCACATACAGCTCCTCTCAACAAGGTGGAGTCAAAGGCTTCATCTCATTAACTCTCCTCCTCTTACTGGCTCCCTACAATCCTGTCTGTTCACCACACTGTTGCATTTTGTTTCTTTTCTATCGCTACTTCAATGGTCACTACTCTTCCGAACTATCCACTTGCATCCCTCCACCTCTATGATGGTCACGTAGCACCTGTCTAGCAACAAACTCCCATCACTTTTCTGTCCAACTCTCTAATGCAAGAGTTAACCATTACTCCCAGTCCTTCACTCATGCAACAGGTCAGGTCTGGAACTGTCTCCCTCTGTCTGTATTTCCTGCTTTCTATGATCTCTAGTCTTTCAAACGCAGTGTCCAGGCATCTCAAAATGAATGGATCTTGAATCTGGCTCTCTGTTGTATTGTTAGTTTTTTTCTTGGAAGGAATGGTTTGCAGGCTCTTTGTCTTTGGTTCCTTCTTCTTTGCATTAAAAAAAGGAAAAAAAAAAAAAAAAAATCTTACGCACATACAGACAGAAAGAACAGCACAGTCATTACCTTACACCTAGGACAGTAGAATCACATCAGTTCCTCTTATGAACAGACTACCAGCTGCCTTGTAAATTTCCACTCTCCAGGTGCTCTTTCACCACTACACCTGAAAACAGAAAAAACACCACCAATGCATACAGTACATTAAACTGTCTAGTGGACATTTGCATTAAGACAATGGAACCATGTAATACTGGAAATCATTGGCCTGAAGTCCACATATTAATGTGTACTTACAGTCCATTTACTTAACATGTGAGTTTCTACGAAGAGATGTACCTAGAGAGCGACAGGAGGGAGGGGAATTAGATACAGTCAAGTCACCTAATCCACTGCAATCAGAGACTGGTACCTACCCGTCGATTATGAATTCCGCAGTTTACAAAGTTAAGAACCAATGGGAAAACAGATATTTAGTCTGGACCCTAGTGGAACCCCCCTACAGCACCCTACCTACACCTAACTGGTCAACAGCAAACACAAACAGACAGTCTTAGAAATATTCAATGCAATGAACATGGCCTTGGCGGGTTGGGGCTGTCCATAACAGAGCCCAGGGAGAGGTAACCTTGACAGGGGAGGGGGGGGGGGAAGCTAAGTAGCGCTAAGAACTCATGGGGGAACACACATAGTTGGCGGTTGGCAGGGCAGGAGGTAAACAAAACATGCCGGCTATAGTGTGCACACCTGCCACCAGGGCTGGTCTGTGATTGGCTGCTGGGTCTAGGTTGTCTGTGATTGGCTTGCAGCCATGGAATACATCATGGGTGCCCAGATATTATAAATCTCCTCGGAAATGAGCCACTTTGGAACCTAGGAACGTATTTTTAGAGATTTTTCCGCAGAATAAGAAAAAAAATAGGGACTAGTTGGGCAAAGTACCGCGGATTACAAATCCGCAGCTTACAGATACACAAATTAGGCGACTTGATTGTAAACGGTAGTGTACGATTGGCTCTGAAAACATTAAATCGCGGAGGCAAAGTGAGCAGCATCCGGCGTCGTGCTTCGTTGCACAACCTACCCTTGTACAGTGCAACCTCTATCACCAGTTCCCAGGCCCCAGCACCCTAAACACTGCCTGATTCCATCACAACACCACCACCACCACCATGCTCCACATAGTCATGTACCCCTCAAAGTCCAAGGCAGACACAACAGATGGACCATCATTGTCATTCTTGACTGATATACGATTAGAGGGCACTGGATTGTCTATTTGTCGTGGTGGAGTAAAGAAGGTGGTCATCAGAGACTGATGCCATCGGTTCACTTCCTCGGCATGTCTGTCTCGGTAGTCTGTTTTCTATGGCATCCAGAACCTCTTGAGCTCTCACTTTACAGTTTTCCCTCATTGTCACTCATCTTTCAAATTCATCAAAGACAGCCAGGATTTAGTTTACATTCCAGATCAGTAGATCTGGCCATGGCCTGTGAGGATCTACTGATCCAGAACGTACCAGAACATAATAAAAATCCTGGCACCCTTTGACATGCTTAAAGATCAAGTGACAATGGAGGACTCCTGAGCTCAAGAGGTTCTGGATGCCACAGAAAACAGCCTCCATTACTACTGAGATAGGCGTGCCAAGGAAGTGAACCGAAATCATCAGACTCAAATCACCACCTTCTTTACTCCACCACAACAAACACAAGAT
The DNA here is from genome assembly GCF_032717465.1 of Coenobita brevimanus. Taxonomy (NCBI): domain Eukaryota; kingdom Metazoa; phylum Arthropoda; class Malacostraca; order Decapoda; family Coenobitidae; genus Coenobita; species Coenobita brevimanus. The sequence goes on from NC_136978.1 coordinate 42,345,296, forward strand.
GCAGTGCCCTCAATATCAGCTGAGAATAATGACAATGGTGCACTTGTTGAATCTACCTTGGACAATGAGGGGTTCATGACTTATGTGGAGTGTGTTGGTGGTGGTGCTGGTGTGAAGGAGTCAGTAGGTGTTTAGGGTGATGGGGCCAGGGCACCACAACTGCCTCATCCTGCCTCTGAACTGAATCTATTCGTCAACTAAGTCTTTCCTGAACAGATTTTAAAGGAGCTGTTGTGTGGGTTATACTTAAGGTGTACATGTTTAATGTCTGATAAAACACAGACAAATTGACAGACTAGGGAACAAAGGAGTGACTTTTGAGATGGTCATCACATCAACTAGAATTTTCCCCATGAGGTACAGTATCTTATTTGTAACGCTCGAAATTTCTACAGAGCAAAGTCTTCTACTGCCCAAATGCTCATGTATTAGGTGAATGGACTGTACTTCCTGGGGGAATTATCATAGACGCAAGTGACGCTTAATTATCTTAGATACAAGTTAAGCTTAAAAGCAAAGTACTCCAGAAACAAAATACATAATTGAAATTATACAAAGCCGCATTAACTGAGTCCAAGACCTGGCAAGTCTCATATGGTGATGACAGGCACCAAGTCAGACAGCCTGGTGCTGCTTCTACACCACCAAACACCAGCTACTATTCATTTTCATATTAGTTTTTCAATGTGGACTGCATGCTTCAACATCAGCCTAGAAGGGTCTTCACTACTGCCTGAACCTTTCCGAATGGGGTGCTTTCAAAGCACTTTCTTTTCTAGACTTTCTTGCTTTCTAACTTACACTAATAACTGAGGGGAGCAAAAGACTGGAATCCACTCATGACTGATTCATGAGATGTAGTTACTGACTGTTTGAGTGGTTTAGAGGCTAAGACTAGGTCTGTGTCAACATCTCCCATACCTCCATTCCCTTCCCAAAAATTTTTGCAGTTTTCTTGTCATGCTGCATTGACACCAGTGGCCATTCTATGGAAAAATGTTGTTCAATGCCGGCAACCATGGAAGGATTACTGTCTAGACCAGACAATCCGATGCTTTAGCAAACCAATCAAAAGCGTCAGAGGTCAGCAGTATCCAAAAGACAGAGGTGAGTTCATGGGCCCATATTACTGAAGAATTTCATACTTGGGGGAAAATACGTGGTCTCCAGAAGCTAACCCCCTACTTCACGTGTAAATATACAATGTCACCATTTACCACAAAACTGATTTAACACAAGGTTCCACATAACATATCTCATGTTGTACATAGACTCCACTGTAATAGCTACCCACTCTGTAATGGAAACGTGCAGAAGCTTAATGGCTCAAGAATAAAAATAACTGCATGACTGAGGTACTTAATCATTTTCATCCAAATCATTTGTTTTGAAAATTTGGTATTATTTTACAAATTGCCAATATGCAGTTCAGGGATATTACCACCATTAATGCACAGTAAATAACTAAGAATGCTAATAAACCTCAATAGTGAATTTAATAAAAAAAAAGTCTATATCTTGGATCTTGACTGCCAGTTCGTGTAAAAAATGCGTGCATTCGTATTTGTGTTTCTCCCGTCTACTGCGCATGTGTCTGCTAGGTGTGTTTCAGCCACTCATACGCATACTTTTGGTCACGTGATGGTATTCTATCAATCAATTTGAAGCACGCTCTTTGATTTCTTCTGAGTAGAAAATTCAAATTCTCGCTATGGCTTCCAACGAAGTAGGACGTGATCTGTGCACCAGGTGTGATAGTGATTACTTACCCGTTATTAAAGCCTCTGTCACATACAAACAACTCAAGGGCCGACCGCAGCGCAAGTCACGGTTGTAACGCATTTTTTCGTTGATCGTCCCTTGATTCACTTACAAAGCCCGGACTCCTTAGGGCACTCGTGACTCATCAACTGACTAGACACAGGAGAGGTCGGTGGTGATGCGCTGGGTGTCATTGGTGGTCTACGTGTGATGTCCCGCCCCACACTGGGTGTCATTGGTGGTTCAGGTGTGTTGCGTCCCATGGGTCGGTCGTGGGGGGGTCAGGGGGGTGTTGCAGGGGGTTCGGTGTGCATTCCCCAAACGCATCACACAGTCGTGTTGCGGTCGTGTGATGGTCGTGGATGACAAAAATTCGTTAAATTTCACATTTGAAGACTCGTAGTTCCGTCGCCTCGTGATCTTGTCATGTTCTTGAGGATGTCACGACCAGTCGTGAGGCAGTCCTGACGTGGTCATTAGGCAGTCATGAGCAGAGCAGATTCGGGGCCAGTCAGGAGGCGTGGAAGCCAACTAGGACACGACCTTGAGTCGTGCTGCGGTAGGCCCTTGAGTCACGTATATATGACAGGGGCTTAAGCATTTCCACCTGGTGATTTTTGATGTGATTTTTAAGTGATTTTTGCCTTCGTTTTCTGTCAAAAATGCTTCATTTCAGCTCCTCATCCATTCAAAGTTCACGATTGGAAAAGAGGCAATACAATGTATTTCCGACAAAAGTGAAGGTCAAAATCACTCAAATCTCATCAAAAAGTATCAAAAAATATACTGCACAACCTGGACCATCATATCTCTAAGGTAAGCATTCCGCTACGGAAGGTTAGGTTAAGTCAGGTCTATTTGGTTAGGTTAACCGGTTGTGCAGTAAATTTTTCTGATGGATTATGATGCGATTTGAGTTGTTTTTGCCTTCATTTTCTGTTGAAAATGCTTCATTTCACTTCATCATCCAGTCAAAATTCATGATTGGAAAAGGGGCAGAATGAAGCATTTCCGACAAAAATGGGTCAATTTTTACACGTTCACCTCAGCCAATTTTTTCATCCAACCCGAGTGCTTCCTGTTGTTTTTGGTGTCATTCAATCGATTTTGACTTTCGTTTCTATCGGAAGTCACTAGTTTTTGCCGAATGCAACTAGCGACTTCCAGTAGAAACGAATGGCCAAAATTAACTCAAATCACACCAAAAACAACAGAAAATACTGATTAGATGCCTGTTACCATGTGAAACATCCTATTTTTATAGCTAAAGGAAATTAACCGAACCTATCCTAACCTATCAAAATTGCCTAACCTATCCTAGACGCTTACCTTAACCCTAGAATACATACGCGGGCGTACCACACCCGACGTGTACCCGAGTTCACGTGATCACCAAGTGGGTTATTGTCTGAGACGGCTGGGCACCCAGATACCCTCCTTCCACGTGTTGCCCTAGTAGGGAGAGGTAGTGTTGCTCCGCTCTCTTCGAAGGAAATTTCCACATCGGCACCCTTGGGTGTCTTACACCCATCATATGTACTCCCGTACATATGTGACAGAGTTTGTCATATCCAGCAAGTAGTTTGAGTATGATTTCTAAAGTGCTTTTCCTTGCAGGAAGTGAATATTTCTTAGAACACAGATATTTCTTTGTGAACATGAAATCATGGCCCACCATTTTTGAGTGATGAAGAACTTGTTAAATAATGAACACCACTGGGTGCTAAGAATCAGAGTCCACCTGTCCAGTGCCGGGAGTGCCCTGTTCGGACTGACAGGAAGACATGCTTCCGGTGCACCAAATGTCAGAAGGCTGTTTGCCAGGGGCATTATTACCCTGTCTGTAGTGATTGTTTGTGAGTCCAAGTAAGTAGCTCATGATTTTGAAAATTGTCAAGGAAAATTCGAACAAATTATTTTTCTCACGGCCATAAATACACCACAAATGACAAATAGCAACTATTTTGGATTGCATACCACTGTGTTTTGCAATTATGAGGTTTCAGTAGTAAAATAACATTCACTACTCAAGAAATGACATTCCCTGATAATTGTAAGTTCAATCTTAGTTACCCCCTAAAACAAGGTTGTGGGGGTGGGTGGGTGGTCAAAATCACTGGGTAAAGCCCTAGAGAGGTCCAAATACCATGTAGTGTTCAATTTCAAGGGTCTGGGATTGCATGAAAAATTGCCAATCTTCGAACTCCATTTTTTTACTCTAAAAAAAATACCCCATTTTTTGTCTACCTCCACCATGGCCCACCGTGAGTCTATAAGGATTAGAGTGCCATGTTCTGCAGCGCCCATGACCCAGGAGTGTGTGTGCAAGTGCAGAAGTCCACAGCTCCTGTTTCAAATTTTCCACATATTTTTTTTTAGTTACATCAGAATTTTTCCCCATTTTTGATACTTTTTTTTCAAGTTACCACTTAACCTTTAAGATATCATACAAACTCATTTACATAAGGTTCAAGTGAAAGTACAAAGCTTGTATTTTTTATATATGTACTTAGTTTTACTAAATTTGGATTTTCACATAGGTGTATGACTTTCCGAAAAATGGGTTTATCAAACCCAGCGTATGTATTAAGATGCAGTAAAATTAGCGTATGTATTCTAGGGTTCATCAACATCCTCGTCTTCGTCGAGTCCCTCAGGTCTTCTACTGTTGGACTGATGTGGGTAGAGGCACCCTAACTGGGGGGCTTCCCCCCAGGTCCCCCATATTATTAACCTAACCTAACCTAACCTAACCAAACCTAACCTAACCAAACCAAACCTAACCTAACCTTACCTTACTTTAAACATCGTCGGAGGAGAATGAGGTGGAAGGGTTAGTTTAAATCCTCTAAACCCACATGCCCTCTGCTCCTTTGAATTTGTGTAACTCTTAAAATTCTTACAGTATCACCACTGATGGTCCTGACCATAATGTACCATAGGTCACTTCACACTTCAGGGAGGAAGGCAGAACACCGTGACTGTGTAGGAAATTCACAGTTTCTTGATTATTCTTACAAAAAAAGAGCGATGGCCTCGCATTCACTCACAGCACACCCACTATAAGTGGACGCCATAGTGGAACTAACTAAAATAAGGGCTGTTTGAAATTTAAAAATCTCTTAATGCTATCAATGATTTAATTGGTCCGCCTTTTGGCTGATTTTAATTTCATTGGCCATGATATCCGAGCATGCGCTGTAATAGCATGACGTCACACCCAGGTGCCGTGAGGGAGAAACACTGACTCGAAAGTTTGAAAATGATGGGAGATCCAAGGTAATAAATAGGACTTTTACGTGTAACTCATTATCAATTTCCGCAAGAAATGTCACAGAAAAGATTCTTAGAATGACCGAATCTACTAGAAAATGTTAACAAAAAGTCAAAAGTCACATGAGGCGTACATGTAAAGTTTGACCCAAAAATGAAGGTAAAAAATCACTCAGATCTCATCAAAAACTACCAGAATAACATACTGCACAACCTGGACCATCATATCTCTAAAGTAAGCATTCCATTGCAGCAGGTTAGGTTAAGTGGTTGTGCACTATATTTTTCTGGTGTTTCTGACGAAATTTGAGAGATTTTTACCTTCGTTTTCTGTCAAAAATGCTTCATTTCACCTTCTCATACAATCAAGGTTCATGATTGGAAGAGGCAAAATGAAGCATTTCCAACAAAAATGAAGGTCAAAATTACTCAAATCTCATCAAAAACTACCAGAAAAATATACTGCACAACCTGAGGGGTGTATTGGCAACTTGTAAAAATTTACAGTATTTCCTTTATGCCAACGGCCATGCCACGTTGAGTACAACGCTTCCCGTCCGATCAGCGAAGTTAAGCAACGTTGGGTCTGGTTAGGACTTGGATGGGTGACCGCCTGGGAACACCAGACGCTGTTGGCATAACGTTCTCCCTACATGTCAAGTAGGGCTGGTGGAGGATTAGTGCCCCTCCCTGTAAAACAACTCTAAGCCCTTGGCCACCCCGTTTGGGATACATGGCGTCTGGCAATGAATGAATGAATGAAAATTTCCTTTGCCGTTTCTTTAGGGGCAATCTTACCATTCCCAGTGGGTTTGTGCTATCATATAGTGTATGCCTGTATGTGTTTTTTTGTGTGGAAATGAATATTACTGAATCTTGCTCAACATACTGAAAAGTGGATTTCGTTTCCCAACTTCCCAACTGGATGCTGGATTACGGTAGGTTAGGCTGGGTTGGGTTAGGTTAGGTTAGATTAAATTATTAGGTACAGTTAAGCTACCGATAGGTTAGGTTTAGTTAAACACTCAGATCAGGCCAGTCCCTTCCACCACTACTAATATTTCCAATCAGAGTGTCATAGTTATATTATGATTATTATTCATTTGCAGAACAAATGAGGGTATTATTTTACTTTATTCCTACCTGGCGGCTGGAAATTATGACTTACATCTATATGTAGGGTGTACTGAGTACATCATTTTCTTCTCAGTACACATCCGTCGCAAATAAATACTTTCTGAGATCTATATATTTTTTCTTAACTATCTGAAGGAGCCAGGATGCTGCTCTAAGGTTGGCCAACATGGTTGACTAAACACCAGGCTCTGGTCCTGCCACCTACTGCCAGGTTCTAGTAACTAAAACTGAACGCAGCCAATCACATTCCATGACGTTATTTCAAGCCAGTCACATGCCGAGAATTCGTATGAGAGCCCGCGCATGAGTGGGAAAGTTTGAACTCAGAACTGATTCAGTTACACAATGGCTGACCCTTGTGAAGGTTGTTCCCCAAGTTTCTTTGATGTAATTAAAGAAACACACAAAGATAATGTGGCCAGCCATCACAATTTTAGAAACCATGGGATACTGCCTAAAGAAGTACCATAACGTGTCCATGGTGCAACGTTGTGTGCAGCTACAGGGAGGACAAGAAAGTTTGGAGGTGCACCAGGAAATACCTTCTCCCCAAGACCAAGAAGAGAAGGCAGGGCTCTTACTAACTGCCGATGGTTAAGAGATATTTGGCTCCTAAGGTTTCAGATTTATGAGCCAAATAAATTTTTAGCAGCCAAACTGACTACAAGGCGAAATATTTTATGAGAAATATATTTATTTATTTACACATTGTGATGATTAGAATCATATAATGAGGTTTGAAACATTCACAATGGCGACAAGGAAAGACTTAATAATCGATCACAACGGGCTTTTTTGTTCCTTAATGTGAAATTTACTTATTTTATTGTTTACTGGGTTTTAAGTGGATGTATTTTCTCCTCACCAAAAGGCGACTTGAATGTAATATTTGTTCGCCGAAGTGAAAAAATACTTGCATTTGCGAGCTGTGGCTCGCCAAACAAGAGCCCTGGAAACTATTATGCCTTCAAAACCAACAGATTGTAAAGGATCAGTCCAGCGACAAGGGCAGTTAAAGTACATCATTAGGTTTGATTAGGTTAGGTAGGTTAGGTTGGGTTAGGTTTGGTTACTTTAGTAAAGTGATGGAGATTTATATAAATGGTGTGTAATATCTGTATATTTGGGTTGCTCGTAGTAATTTGGTGCCGTTTAGGCCGATGTGGGTTGTTTTGAGTAATTCGGGAGCTGTTACTGTAGGTAGGTTGTCAATTTTACTTTCTCAGGAGTGTCAGAATGCAATGTTTTGTAGTGTTATTCATGTAATTCTGGTGGTCATTGTCAGTGCAAATTACTCGCTTTCGTCATATTTTCCTTATAACCTTGGTACACTGGGGGGGGGGGTTAACGGAAAACGAGTGATTTGCGACAGAAATTACTATCAGATTCACAAGTAAAACATTATAAAACATTGCATTCTGAAACTCTTGAGAAAGTATGGCTAGGTTGGACTAAAGTAAAAATTTACCCAAATGAGGCCTCAAAACACTCAAATTAACTAAAAAATTATCCAATGGAACAAAAAAAAAAAAAAACACCAAAAATAGGAAACGGCAATAAAGAAAATATTTACCAAATTTACCGAAAATTAAGCACGTGATATCTGTTAGTGATAATCTGTTAACAGACACTCAAGTAATGCATGTCCTTCCATTTGTAGCTACCATACATATTTGTTATCACATTGGCAAACTCTACCTTCAGCAGCCATGGAACTCCACCAGCCTTTTCTCTCCAAAGTTTAGGTGACATTAACCATGGTCTATGGAATAACTCACACTAATAATCACGAATATGCTTCCTACTCGAGTATACTTCATCCATTAACACAGTCGGGCTGAGGGCTGAACTGTATGTTCCAAATTTTGTGGTATTCTCATTTCTCTAAGCATTTTACCTTCTCCAGTGGCGCTACATTATATATGAATTCCATCGCCATCCTCATACTTATAAATCCTGGGGTATTTTCTGCGCAACATAATTCATAAACAAAACGAAAGGGTTGTTCGATATCCACACTGTTCAATTTCAAGAGTTACATATAGCCTACTTTACGTTAACATACACCTTGTACTGAAAGAATACCCAATTCTATCATGCGTAAATTAATGTTTTTCCGTACTGTATTCCAAGCAGGCATTTTATCAACTTATATTGTCTTCCAGTACTTTTCAATTTACTGGTCAGCCATAACTCACATCTATATAACAATATTGGTGTTACAGCTGCATCAAAACACTTTTTCTTATACGAACCGGCATTTGTTCTGCACAAAAAACTGGAAACTTTTTTCATTACCTTACTCATCTAATGCAAGTGCAAAACGCTATCTTACCTGTTTCTTTGAACCAGGGGCCGTACCTACAGTACAATAGTACTCTAGGAATTTAGGTTTGACTTAAGTCCCAGCCTGGAGTACTCTACTGAGTAGACTACCTGACTGCTACAATTGCTATCGCTTACCGCTGCGGCTTTGCCACTGAACTGAGTGAGCTCTAATAGCTCTATTCAACAAAACCAAAGCGTGACTCAAGTGGGGGAAACCTGGATGAAAAGCAGTGCATAGCAAACTTCGTATACTAAAACAATTAATTATTTTAGACACAATGCATGACCAGTCAATATTTTATTAACATCACAAACAGGAGCGTAATTTGATTTTTTGGGTAGTATTTTCGGTCGCCAGCCTTTCGTCGTTATCCTGCCCATAGTCATTTCCCCATCAAAACAGACGGTTCCGTGTAATGTTTTCAAGACGTTTCCCTGGTGTTTTGTATATATGTACTTCACTGCATGCATATGATAAAGTGATTACCACGCGGCACAGCTAGTGCCGAATATAATGACAAAATTCGGTATGAATCCCATCACGATCACACATTGACGAGTCCTTTAGTTGGTCGTTTCCCCGTCAAAACTAGTTAGGTGAGGTAAGATTATGGTCGGTTCCCTATTATTTATACTTACAGCACTTCCCGGTTATTTTATTCATATACTAAAATGTTTTACATGGTTATGTCAAAGAATGGTTATCGTGGGGCACAAACATAACTGAAATTACGGCAATTGTAGATTGCTTATAACACCTTGGCTGGTCGTTTCCCCATCAAAGACTGGTTAGGTTAGGGTTTGGACAGTACGTCTGAAGTACACTTTCTTGTTTTTCTGTTACCGTATACTTGTATTCTAATTTGCTGTATGAACATGTTACCGAATTATTACGATGGGGCACTGTTGTGGCTAGATTTGGAAAAAATTCATCAATAATTGCCTGTCAACCAGGAAATCATTTACAACGATGGGTGGTGTTATGCTAGGTGTTTTTAGGTCGACTTCTCGTCCTGAGAACACTAGCTACTGAGCGGGGTCCTCTTTCGAGACCGGAACTAGAACACACAACAAGAGGAACAGGGCATAAAAACTCTGCAGACCAACCTTACACATACAGTATATTGCCTTAATTCAGATTCCCTTACAATATACAGCAAATATATACAATATAGGTTAGATGGGCAATGTCAGGCTTTTGGTACACAATAATTACTGCACACAATACATACAAGGGTAATGACCATCAGCCAACAATATTCACTAATAGTACACAGGAGTTATAGGCACAGTCTACTGTGTATAGTTTTTTCCGTACAGTCCTAGTGTACCACTCGTCACTTTCGGACTTAGGTAATTCTCACTGTACATTAGAGGTGTCACTGTGATGGGAATGAACACTGTCAGTCTTCACCGTACCACTGATGTGAACAAGCCATATAATACAGACACTGTCAGTCCTTGTTCTGTAGGGAGTCACTGTTATTACACTAGTGGGCTTCTTGGGCTGCTGAAACCTGGGCTTAATCAGAGGTGGTGCCTGGGCGTAGGGGTCTGGTCCTCGGGCGTGCCCTCCCGTAAGGGACACAGGACTACTGCAGGAGGTGAGGTAGCCCGGGTGTGGTCACGGTCTGGAGTGCAGGGAGGCCCTTCCTTAGTGGGGCCTCAACTTGACAGGTGGCCCTCGTGATGGGGGCCAAACAAGGCCAGGAGTCGCGCCTGCCACCGTCTGCTCCTGGCAGAGGGTTGTTGGCGGGACGGGCTAGGGAGGTCCCGCCCCGGGGTCCTGGGTGCGTCCCTGGGTGGCTGGGGGCTGCGACCACCACTGGACTGGACCGCCATCAGGAGTGGCCTGCGGCGTCCCTTCCGAGTGGTGTCTGTCAGTACAGGGCATCGTCCAGGGAAGACTCATAGGGCGTGGACTCCCTCTCCTGGGATTGGGCCCTGCCACCACTCCTCAAAGGGCAGCTCCTCCTGGGGACCACACCTGTGGGGAGAGTGAGAAGGGCATCCCGCGTGGCCTCTGGGTGGTAGGTGGGCCGCGCCAGGGACTTCCTCTGACAGGGAAGCCCTAGGGACTGCAGACGAAGGGTGTACAGTGGCCGACTCCTCCCCGACATGGACAGTGGCCGACGTTGCAGTTCCACAGACCCGAAGGCAGCAGCAGAAGGGTGTACAGTGGCCGCTCCTTCCCCGGTATGGACAGTGGCCGATACCCAGTGCCACTCCCGGAGGAGGTGGAGGCAGAAGAAGGGCGTACAGTGGCCGCTCCTTCCCGGACGTGGACAGTGGCCGACGTTGCAGTTCTGCCTTTCCTTGGCTTGCCAGCCGACGTGCATACGGTGGCCGTCACGTCCAACCTGGGGTGTAGGCTACAGTGGCCACCACTGCAGGGCTGGTTCCAGGTGTGGCTGCAGCAGATGGGCGTACAGTGGCCGCTCCTTCCTCAGTATGGACAGTGGCTGATACCGCAGTGCTGCAGAGGGCAACAGGTGAAGGTCGTACAGTGGTTGATCCTTCCCCAGTATGGACAGTGGCCGATACTGCAGTGCTGCCTGGGACTGCCTGTAGACAAGTTCCACCCCGATCCTAGCGAGGGCTGGCCCAGCTGAGATATAGTTTGCCAGTACTGTTTAATTGTTGTTGGCCATGTTGAGGGAAAGAGGGGCGTAGGGTCATGGCGTACCTGGGCCCGTCTCGCTTAAACCTGGTTCTCTCGCTACTTGCACCTCCGTGGTCTCTTCCTGGGGTGGGGAGGGGCCGTGGCTTCATCCTAGGGGGGTGACTCCACGGGGGGGGGGTGTATTTCATGTGGTAACCTTATAACCAACCAACACGTATTCCCTACGTGACAACAAGTGGGTTGGCGGAGGGTTAGTGCCCCTCCTGGTGTAATGACCGATCTGAAACTTAACAAATTAACCATTGGTCTGATCGAGATTTGATCTCAGGCCCTCGCGTTTCATAGGCTTGCACATTACCACTGAGCCAAAGAGACGATCCCCCCCCCTTTGCATCTAAGAGTGCAGGCTTTTATAGACCCCATTACATCACTCTTTTGTCACGGTGGTGATTAATTTGGTCAGTTTTCAAAACACATGGTAGCGTAGCATTGGAGGCCACCACTGGGGGCACTGTGGACCACACCAGACAGCCCACCCATAAGGAGTAAGATGCTGTCAGCAACAACATCATTGCCCTCCAAGCCTCGCCTATCATCCCACACTGCTGCCAACCAATGTAATGACTGAAATGAAACTTAACAAATTAATCACACTGGTCTGACTGAGACTCAGTCTCAGGCCCCCATGCTTCATAGGCATGCACGTTACCACTGAGGCAAAGAGTGGATCTCCTCTTTGACTCTAGGCAACACGGGCTTTTATAGACCCAATTGCACCAGGAAAACAAGTAACTAAAATACAAACAAGGAGCCTTGGACCAGGACTGACCAACAGGTGACGACTAAGGACCAAACAAAGGACATGGTATGGATTAATATATGGAATGTAAGGGGTGCAAATGATGAGGTGAAAGAGAAAGAGATTGTCCAGGTGCTTGAGGGTGCAAAACTGGATGTATGTGGATTAACTTAAACCAAATGGAAGGTGAGGTGAGAGTGTGAGAGAATGGGAGTATGGATAGGGTATATGAGCGGGAGTAAGTGAGAATGAGAGCGCAAAAGGAGTGTGTATTGTTGTGAATAACAGATGGAAGGAGAATATAAGAGAGTATAGATCAGCTGGCTCAAGGACTGTGTAGGTAAGATTGAAAGTTGGACTACAGATATGGACGATTGTTTGTGTGTATGCGTCAATAGAAGATCGTGCAAGCTGAGTGTGAGAAGAGTTCTGGACAAACGTGGAAGCATGCATGGGAAAGGTTGAAAGGAATATGAGAGTGTTTTTGACTGGAGATATGAATGGAAAAGTAGGGAATGTGGAGGTGGATGGAGTAGTTAATGAGTGGGATTTCCCTGTGGAGATGGATGAGAATGGCAGTGCTTTAGTGGACATTTATCCCAGGAGGGGGTTGATGATAGGCTTTTTCCAAAGTCCAAGCTTCACATTCATACGTTAGAGTTGGTGTCACAATACTGTCATGCAGCAGCTTTTTTACTTCCATGCTTACTTCCCTGTTTCTTATCACTGCTTTCAAAGAAACATCAATTTTTCTTGCTCGTTGTACCCTTTCAAGTATTTCACCTTCTAAACTTCTATCTTTACTCACCACACTACCCAAGTACTTAAACATACATTCCATTTCCTCCTCATCCAACCTCACTGTACATCCAGTGACTTCATTTCTCTCGAAGATCATAACTTTACTCTTCCCTACATTCACCTTTAAGTTCCGGTTCTTACACACCCTCCCAGACTCATTCACCAAGCCTTGCAGTTCCACTTCGTCTTCACTTAACTATGCAGTATCACCTGCAAACAACGGTACAGGGAGTTTCCAAACACTGCCCTCACTCATTAGGGTCGCTCCAACATCCACTACCCTACCTTGTGTCTCTTTTATAACCCCATCCTTATACAGACTGAATATCTATGGAGACATGACACATCCATGTTTCAACCCAATATCCAAATAGAAAAGTTCACTCAGTTCGTTACCCACATGCACCACAGCCTTAGCACCCTCATACATACTCTTCATGCCATTCAACAACTTATTTACTCCATGTATTCTTAATATTTTCCGTATTTTTTGTCTATTCACCCTTGCATATGCTTTCTCCAAGTCCATTGAGGCCGCATACAACTTCTTTCCCTTCTTTAGAAACATTTCCACTAAAGACCTAGGAATGATGATCTACACAACCTCTTCCCTTCCTAAAACCTCCCTCTTCTTCTCCAACTAATTCCTCTGTTATTTCCCTAACTCTGTCAATAATGTAATATCATAAATGATACTTAACACATTAATCACACTGTCGTGGCCAGGATTCGAACTCGGGCCCTTGCGTTTCACATATGCGCACATTACCACTGAGCTCAGCAAAGGATTCCCACTTTGCTTGTGGGCAATGCGGCCATTTATAGACCTCATTACAACTCTCTTTTCTCCCCTTGGTGAATAATTTGGTGAATTTCCAAGACACATGGTAGGGTAGCATCTAGGCCACCACTGGGGACGCTGCAGACCACATTGAACAGCTCATCCCTGGGATGTAAAGAGATGGACGATGTCAGTTACCCAACGAACAATAAATTGCCAACCAAGCCTTGCCTCACATCCCACACCGCTGCCAGCAAATGTAACTTAACAAATTAATCACACTGTCCTCGCCAGGATTTGATCTCAAGCCCTTGCGCTTCACATACACGCACGTTACCACTGAGGCAAACGGAGGATCCCCACTTTGCCTCTGTGCAAGGTGAGCATTTATACACTACATTACAATAAGTATCGTTCCTTATACATTTCCTATTACACTACGAAGACAAATGCCCCTATGATTACCACACACTTCTTTTTCCCCTTTTCCTTTGTAGAGGGGAATAATTATATCTGACTTCCAATCCTCTTGCACTCTACCTTCCTCCCAGGCCAATCTGCACATCTTCCATATCCATTCTACCACTATTTCTCTCCCATGCTTCAGCATTTCGCCACACACTTCATCAATTCCTGGGGCTTTCCCCATTTTGACGTTCTTCATTGCTTCCACTACTTCCATCCTACTTATTTCTTCCACTCTTCTCACCTCCCTCTTCTCCCAGCCATTCCCCACCCACTTATGTTCGCATTATTTTCCTTCTATATATTCAACAGTTCCTCAGTTTTCGCTCCATCTGTTCACTTTTTCTCTCTTCTCCACTAACAATGTACCACTTTTATTCACTCTTCGACCAACTTCTGTATCACCCTGTCTAACTCCCTTTACCTCTTTCGAGAATATTTGTTACATTCCTTCCACTATATACCCTAATTCCTTCCAAATTCCTTATCCACTCTCTCCTTACTCTCCCTACTAATCTTTTCACCTCTCTTCCTCTCTGCATATAACTCTTTCTTCTATCTCTCAGCTTCCTCCAGGGCCCTGTTTCTCATCCACTCACTATATGTTTTCTTCTTTTGCAACACAGCCTGTCCCACTTCTTCATTCCACAATGATGTTCCTTGCACCTCAATTCGTCCTCTCTTCACCCTCACACACCAACTCATATGTTGCACAGATTTTTTTTTTTTTTTTTTTCTATGAATATCTTGCACACTACCTTCCACGTCCCTCATCTGCTCTAAATCATAAATACCCAATCGCTCCTCCATTTGTCTCTTATCTTCTGCCTCTTTTCCATCCTCTTGCAACCTTTCTACCCTCCTTGTATGGACTACTTCCTCGCGTCCTTCCCTTCTACTATTCCTCCATTTCATTTGAACCTTGACTTCACCACCAACAAGTGGTGGTCAGAAAGTCCACTCCTCGAACCTCTGTATGCTCTTCCATCCATTACACGTTCTCATTCTGTCATCCACACACACATAATCAATCATTGACTTCCATTCATTCAGTTCACCACCCACCCTTCTCATCACTCGCCACATATACCTGTGGATCATTTGGTGTCTAAAGAGGGCATTGGCTATTACCAAGCCCCTCCCTGCACATCTACTAGAGCACTGCCATTCTCATCCATTTCTGCAAGCACACCCCACTCACCAACGTCTCCATCCACCTTCACATTCCCTATTTTTCCATTCGTATCTCCAATCAAAAACACTCTCTCTTTCCTTTCAAACTTTTCCATGCACGCTTCCACATTTGCCCACAGCTCTTCTTTCACTCTGCTTGTACGAGCTTGCGTTGGCGCATACACGCACATAATCGCCCACATTTGTAGTCCTACTTTCAATCTTACCCACACAGTCCTTGAGCCGACGGATCCATACTTTCTTATATTTTTCATCTATCATTTGCACTCAACAACACATACTCATTTTTTTGCCCTCTCATTTTCACCCACTCCCGTGCATATACTCCATCCATACTTCCATTCTCTCACAGTCTCATCTATCCATTTAGTCTCAGTTATTCCACATACGTCCACTGCTGCACCTTCAAGCACATGGACAATCTCTCTCTCTCTCTTTCTGCTCATCATTCGCATCCCTTACATGCCATGTCGCGATCCGCACCATGTCCTTTGTTAAGTTTGTTTGGTCCTTAGTCTTTACCTGTTGGTCAGTCCTGGTCCGAGGTTTCTTGTTCGTATTTTTTTTTTTTTTTTTTTTTTTTCCCTGGGAGGGGCACTAACCCTCCGCCAAGCCACTTGTTGTCACGTAGAGAATGCGTGTTGGTTGGTTATAAGGTTACCTGCCAGCGTTGTAAATGATTTCCTGGTTTAGCCTACTGGAAATTATTAATTTGGCTTGCCACTCAATGTACAGCTATCTTAAAATAGTGTTGATAAGCGGGATTTGTTCGATACGAAGTGCAGGAGGGCTCTCAGTAGGTACTACTTCTCGTATTTTTCCGTTATTTGTCAAAGTTGCCAGTTAGCCTGCTATTGTGAGGGGAGTTATTTTGTATGTTATACATTAATTCTTGAGCTCTTTTTCCCTATAATGTTTTATTTACGTGATTGTCTGTTAAATTATGTAGTTTTATTTCAGTTTGTATGCAAAAATAATTTAGACTGTTACATTGTGTAAGAAAACCCTGGGGTGTTTTGAGTGTCTCCGATTTGGTAACTGTAGGTGCTAGAGTAAACTAGAAGTTTCCATTGTAATGCAAGGCTATATAAGGAGGTGGAAGAGCCTAGGGAGTCAATTTCCTTTCAGGTGTAGTTTCAGTGCAATTTAGTGTCAGTGCTGCCTAGTGACGATTGTATAGCTCCGGCACTTGCGAAAACAATGTAGTGTAGATGGTAAGCATTAATTTGGTGAATAAAGGCAGCAAACTTGGGTAGCCAATGTTTATTTACCATACCTGAGCCGATCTTGTTGTTGCACTCCAAAAGGCTGACCATAGGAAGAACAACTCACTGGGTAACATCCTTCCTATACTGGACTGCTACTGTTGGAGCCTGTGGCAGTGTGGGATGGGGACATAACAGTGGTGTCAAGAGTGTGGATCATTAGCAAAGTGCTGCAGTGAGCCAAACCTTCGAAATGGATGCAGAAGGTATACAGACAAGAGGTCAAGCTAGGCAAGAGGAGGCATTGCTGGCTGCAATTATGAAGCTATTAGAAGCACAAAGTGTACAACTACAGGCACAGAATGAAGAACAGAAAGAGCTCAAGAACGAAATCAAAGAACAATTACAGGCACAAACTGAAGAACAGGAAGAATGATATGAACGACTTCAAGAGGTATTATAGGAGCAACAGAGGGAGTTACAACTGAGGATGCAAAATAGATGCTTTCATGGGGAAAATGAAGAAAGTACAGGAACAGATGAAGGAGGAAACATACGCTGAGCTATGGCAGCAGAAGTACGAGGTAAGCAATAATGTGACAGAGTGCAGACAGCATGTAGACAACTAGCTGAAGATTAGTGAGGGAATAGTGAGGGAGTGAAGACAACATGTAGATGACCAGTTGAAGCATATAGTCGACCATGTGAAGATAACTAGTGAGAGAACTGAGGCTGTAGAGAAATACTGCACTGTTGAGCCTCAGGTTACTGTACAGAGAGCATATGAAAAGAATGGACAGTGCATGGTGAAGCTTGACAGATGCCAGTTATCTAAAGGTAGCATTACGGGGTTGAATAATCAGAATGTAGGAGTTTTAAGGCCTGGAATTATGATACTCCAGTTTTTAGGCCCCAAATCAGTGAAATGCATAGCTATAATGAGGATCCAGTTAAAAAGAAACCTCAGGAATTTCATGGTAGAGTAACTTGGGAAGCTTACTGTGCACAATATGATTTGCATGCAGATCAGAATGATTGAGATGATAGGCAGAGAGCAGTGCAGCTTGCTACTAGCCTTAAGGGTGCAGCAATGGAGATTCTTGGCCAGATGTCAGTGAAGGAGAGGAACAGTTATCAGTCCTTAGTTGAAGTACAGGAGTGCATATACGAAACCATGTACCAGACTGAGGTTTACAAAGCATGAGTCAGGAGCCGTGTACGGGCTCGAGGCGAATCCCTGTGGCAGCTTGCTCAGGACCTGGAGAGAATGGCATACAAGGCTTGCCCTGTAGCAGCACCAAACCAGTTGGCTATTCTTCTGAGGGACCAGTTCATCGATGCTCTTGATAGTGCAAAATTGAAAGTGCAAATGAAACAGGCACATCCGAGAAGCATGCAAGGAGCACCAGCCAGGGCCCTAGAATTTGAGTCCTACATCAGGTCCAGTATGTCCACTTTTCAGGCAGGTCATAGTGCGGGATTCAAGGCAAGAAAGAGGCAGGTACGTGAAGCGGAAAAATTTAAGGAAGTTGCTGGTACGGTGAAAAGCCAGGAGATAGGAAGGAGGACTGCTATAAGTGGAAGAAAGTACAGGAGAAGATCGGAGGAGCTTGCTGGTTCTGTGGGAAGCCAGGACACAAGAAGAAGGATTGTTACAAATGGAGGAAGGGGCAAGAATGAACAATGCAAAGAAACCTACGATTGTAACGAACGGGTGTTGGACATGTGGTGAGGTGGGACAGTTCAACTACGATTTTCCAAATGAGAAGGATGGCAGGAAGAAGGATGCAGAAGACGCGATGGAAGAGGGTAAATTAGTAAAGGCTGGTGACAAGAGGCAACATCCAGCCAGTTTTTCCCAAGACGCCCTGCCACTGAGGAAATGCAAGAGAACCTTGATGGACAGTGTGCGAGGAGACGGAAGAATAGACAACAAGCAGTGTAGTAGGAATGGGAATCTTAGCAAGAAATGCCGCCATACTGTGGTGACAGGGCCAGTGTCAGCTGAAGAAGACCTGAAGAGGATGCAGATGGAGGATGCAGATTTACAATCAGTGCTAGCGTGGCTGCAGCGGAGTACAGTGTGACCATCTTGGGAAGAGGTTTCCCAGTTCAGCCCTGCAACTAAGCGCTACTGGAGTCCAAAGGACCTTCATTTCAACAAAGGACTACTGGACACCCGATGCCCTCAGCAAGTAATGGCAACTGTTGGTTCCAAAGAAGATGAAGTCCGAGATCTTGAATGAGTCTCATAACCAGATCACTAGTAGGCACTGGGGAGTGAAGAAAACTCGAAGTCAGTTGTGGCAGAGGTTCTACTGGACTGACATGTGTCAGGATGTTGAAGATTGGTGTCGGGCTTGTGATGTATGTTGTGCCAAGAAGGGACCCAAGAAACGTGGTTGTGCCCCTCTCCAGCTGTGTCAAGTAGGTGCACCAATGGAAGGAGTCGCATTGAAAATTGCTGGACCTTTGCCACTCACTGAAAGAGGAAACCGGTATATATGTGTCACCATGGACTACTTCACAAAATGGCCAGAAGCCTATGCCATCCCCGATCAAGAGGCCGAGACTGTTGCTCAGGTGTTGGTTGACCAGCTTTTCTGTCGTTTTGGGACGCCACAAGAACTAGCCTACATTCAGACCAGGGTAGAAACTTCGAGTCTGCTGTGTTCCGTGAGTGCAGCAAGTTACTGGGGATCAAGAAGACCAGGACGACCCCACTAAGACCACAGTTGGATGGGATGGTGGAGAAATTCAACTGGACCTTGGAACAAGAACTGGCCAAGTACTGCATAGAGTGACAAACAGAATGGGACCAGAAATTACTTGCATTGCTGATGGCATACCAGTCTGCATCCCATGAATCTATCGGCTACACCTCTGCAAATCTGATGCTGGGCCACTAGCCACAATTATCTGTTGACTTGTTAATGGGAAGACCACCTGGTGAAGAGCTGCCTACAGACACCAGCTATGCAAAGCATCTTCAGGAAAGGCTGGCTGAAGTATATCAGTACATCATGAAATACGATAAACTCTAAAGTTTTCAGGCGAAGTGATGAAGTGCAGGTATAATGCCAAGGTAAGCGAGGTGAGCTTCAGGGATGGTGACAAAGTTTGTTTATACAATTCTCAGCAGAAGAAAGGACAGTCGCCGAAGCTGCTGAGCCTGTGGGATGGGCCTTACAATGTGATGGACGGCCTATCAGACATTACGTACCTGATTTACCTCGCCCAAAGGTGGTATACGTGAATCGTCTGTGACTGTACCATGGACCAGGACAGTACAGCTGGGATGTCTTTGAGGAACTGTGCTCTCCTGCAGCAGAGGATGTTGAGAAGGACCAGGGAGCTGAAATATAAGTGGATGGTGACAGTTTCCCAAGAGAAGAAGTGCATCAGGAAGAGGACCAAGACATTCCAGGAGGAGTGGACTGTGTGATGGAGCAGGGACGTCTTCGGAAGCAGCATAGGAGAACACCTGATAAGTTGAAGGATTATTTTTAGAATTGTTTAGATTGGCTTCTTGGGTGTGAGTTGGGAGCAGGGCAGTGAAATGGCGGGGGACAGGGCGACTTGGAGGCGATTTGTTTGAGGCCACCCCAAACGGGATTGAGGCGTCTGGCAATAGATAGTTTAGATTGGATTAAAGGTTATGTTTGTATACATTGTGTAGTTTTGTCGGGACGACAAAGGACTAGGGAATGGATAGTGTTGATAAGTGGGATATGCCAGATAGGAAGTACTGGAGAGTTTTCAGGACTTCTTGTATTTTTTCGTTACATGTCAGAGTTACCAGTTAGCTTAATATTGTGAGGGGAGCAATTTTGTAAATTGTGAATTTTTTTTTTTTTCCTCCATAATGTTTTATTTATGTGTTAGTTAAATTAAGCATTTTTTTTTTTTTATTGTGTATGGTAAATATTTTCTTACGTAGTATAAGAAAACTCTGGGTCTTTTGAATGCCTCTGATTTGGTAACTGTAGATAAACTAGAAGTTTCGGTATAATGTAAGGCTACATAAGGAGGTGGAAAAGCCTAGGGGGTTAGTCTCGTTTGTTTTAGTTTCAGAGCAGTTCAGTGTCAGTGCAGCCTAGTGAAGACTGTATAGCCGCGGAACTTGTGAAAACAGTGAAGTGCAGTTGGCAAGTATTAAGTGTAATTATCTGGTGAATAAAGACCGCGAACTTGAGAAGCCAGTGTTTATTTGACCCACCTGAGCCGATCTTGTACACAGAAAGGCTGACCATAGAATAACAACTTACTGGGCAACGTCCTTCCTATACCGAACTACTATTGTTGGAGCATGTGGCAGTGTGGGACGGGGACGTAACAATGGAGCACCGCTACACAAAGGGCCGTACTATAAAAACTAAACGCCAGTATTGCCGAATGTGAGCGTCTGACGTTCCCGTGTTTCGTACCATAAATAAATTTCCTGTTCACGCCAGACGTTCGTCTGCTTGGTATGGCGTAAAATAGTATTGGAATGTGACAGGAGGATGAACGCCACAAGAGACACCCCTTTCGTGCATCACACTTAAATATTCTTAAATACGATAGCCGGTTTTACAGTTTATAAACACTGAACAATCCAGGAATGAAATTTTCCTTAGCAGGCTTAAATATATGAGAAATACAAGGCTGTTCATAAAATTTTACAAGACTGAAGGATTCCGAACGAATATGAGCAAAAAACGTTCATGTTGGCGGCGTGGCGTGTAATACTGGAGATAAAAGAATAAATTGTGCTTCCTGGTTTATTTCTGACTACCTGTGTACTTTCTCAATAGATTTTTTAAACGGCATCTCTTTGAAACTTTGTGTGCTAGCCAGTTCAGTGCTGTAGTTACCACGTTTGAGGGCAAGCCAGTAAGCTGCCTCTAACCAACATCATTGTGTGACAATCTTGCCCATGAAAAATCATGAAATTAATGACGAATAAGAAAAAGTGTACATAAAATATTATATTACATGGCAGAAATTACACATAGAGTTGGGTCAGTGTTGGTAAATGGTTAGTTTTTTTTTTTTTTTCCACTAGCTTTAGAGTTTTCTTACACAGTTACAGAAATATGAAAAAAAAAAAAAAAAAATCTTCAGTACCAAGTATGTGCCATCACTTAAGTCCTTTATTGAAAAATGCAATTCGTTTTTACACCGGAATAAACTGATAAGCTGATGTAAAGATGGTTAGGTAAGGTTACCAGATATGAGTTGGTTGGTTAGGATGCTGGCCGAAATATTTACCTGTTTCAATCAAGCACTCAGATTCGAGCATAGGTGTGTTGCCTTTAAAACAAAATTTGTTAGTAAATGGAAATTATTTCATGAGATTTACAACAAAGAAAAAAACAACAACAACGTCCTGAGGCATCTCTATCGCATGAGCTTTCTTTTACTTGTAAATAGCTACAGGCTTAAGGAAATGGTCTGTACCATGCATGTATAAAATAAAAAATTGTTAATTACAAAGAAATAACAGTTATTGTAATGGGGGAGTAGTGGATGTAGGAATGGCATGAAATATTGGTCAAGGTGGATGGGTTATAGAAAAGCAGAAAAGGTGCAGTTAAACAATGACTGACAAACAGGAAGTAATGAGATAAATATTTGGTGAAGGAGCCAAATATCAACCATATAGCCAGTTTAGGAGAAAGCTAGGAAAACAGAAGAGTAAACAGTCTTTTCATTCATTCATTCACTGCCAGACGCCATGTATCCCAAACGGGGTGGCCAAGGGCTTAGAGTTAATTGTTTTACAGGGAGGGGCACTAATCCTCCACCAACCCCACTTGACACGTTAAAATGTATAAAACAGAAGTGGATGAAAGTACTATAGAGGTGGAATGATTTCTGGGATAAAAGGAAAGCTTATCTGGCAGACTGGGACAGAAATAATTACTGTACAATGTAACTTAGGAAATCATTGCCTACTGCTTGAAGAGAAAGGTAATAATAGAGACTGTGAATCTCAGAGTAGTATAATTACTGAGCTAAACTGGAAATTTACTAGTACTGCAATACCTGAAGCAGGGAAGAAGACAATAATGTAAGGAAAAACTAGCTAGATATATAGAAACTGAATGAACAACTGTTACAGTACACACATCTGATAACCTATATTTTCCAATATGGTCTGGTGGTCATGGCTACATGATAGGTGTGGAAAGAAACTGCTCAAAAAGAATGGAGTAGTGTTACTGCATCCCTCTTGTGTTGGTTGTGCAATGAATGTCACCATTCAACCAGCTTTATAAAGAAGTAAATTAGTCTCCATGCTAAAAATAAATCTCCAGTAACTCTGTATTTACATCTTGCTACATAATTTAGGAACACATGATGTACTGCTGCATGAGTAGAGGTGCACATAACTTGGATATACTTCTGTATAATTCATGACTGGTGAGCTGGCCGGAAACAACATGGAAATCTATGAAGTATGCAATAATATAGTCACTCTGTTTGTATGAATTCAGATCTGGATAATCTCAATGATCATTTCCATGCAAATAACCGCAAAAGGAGGATAAATAATCATAATTCTTTGTCTAGGCCATTCAGTACACTATCTTGCTTGTAAATGCATCGTCTTTATGCGTTCTACCATCATTTGTCACCAGTTCTAGCGCAAATATATTTATTTCCTACATAAATATAACAGTTTAGAATGGGCTAGCGAAGTGACTGCTTTATTAAAAAGAAGTGCCTGCTTTATTAAAAAGAAACATTCAAAAATTTGCATGCATTTAGTGCTCATGCAGCGCATTCTCGCCCAACCTAGCGACTGTCGTGGCATTCAAACGCTGAACTACTTTTCGCCAAGACTGACGGTCCAGATTTTTTATAGTAAGAATGACCGACGCTCAGGAACGTCTGACGACTGAACGTCGCCGTTGGACCGCCTGAACTCTTGGTTTTTATAGTACGGCCCTAAGTGGATGGATGATGGCGCCCTGACCTTTCAAATTCACCACGGTTGATTAATTATTTATTTCATATAAGTCCTTCATTGGTACATACTAGTGTTTTCTTTTACATTGGCTTGAGTGGTATATTTGTTAGTGACTAACTATGGCTACATAGTGGAAGCGTAGGCTGTAGCCTGTGAGTCAATGATGTAAATATACAAGCAAAATATGTGGGGTGCGACGAAATACTGAATCGGCACCGAATCGGCGCTTTTAACTGGAAAATATTGTCATATTTATTACCATATAGGTTCATACACACACAACTAATGGAAATCCGGTCAAAGTTTTGTGTTTCACTTAACAATTAATTTTAAAAATCAGGATTTAGAGCGTCGCCATGCTAAAGTTAGCAGAAATGGTTCACCGTCAGCTTGCCAGCTCGCTTTGGCAGCCTTCTATTTTGCATAAACATTGACTTGAAATGAAAATGTATTTGTGGGCATATTTTAACACATTTATCAATCAGTATGTTGGTAATTATCCGTACTTATTACCCAATATAAAGTTTTTAGAATTACCGTACCGTGGGGAGGTTTGGGCTATGATTATAGCAGTGGTATGATCTCTGGGCTATTTCTTGGTGTCTGAAATATATTCTGGAATTGGTGATGTTTTTTTTTTTTTTTAACTATTTAGAGAGTTTATCTTACTAAAGCTGGACTCAGAGCAGGTCAAGAGAGTACACTTAGTATTGGTTGTGAGACTGTTAGAGGGGAAACTCAAAATTTATCTATTTGAGTCTCCAGAGACGTGTCACACCTCATGTCCTTTCTCTCTCTCTCTCTCTCTCTCTCTCTCTCTCTCTCTCTCTCTCTCTCTCAGAAATTATGCTACGTGTTGATGCATCCATCAATATTTGTTGCATTTTATATGATCCTAAGTAAATCACACTCCAATCAATGCTTTTTTTTATGTAAGAAAGAAGGATCCAAAGACCAGAAGCCTGCAAATGGTTCCTTCCAAGAAAAAACAAAAAACAATGGAAAAGAGAGCCAAATTCAAGATCCGTTCATTTCGAGATACCTGGACACACTGCATTTGAAAGCCTGGAGATCATAGGAAGTAGGAAATACACACAGAGGGAGACAGTTCCAGAGATGACCTGTTGCATAAATGAAGGACTGGGATCATCGGTAAACTCTTGCAATAGAGAGTTGGACAGAAAAAGGATGAGAGTTTGTTGCTAGACGGATGCTATGCGCCCATCGTAGAGGTGGAGGGATGCAAGCAGACAGTTCAGAGGAGCATTGACCATTGAAGTAGCAATGGAAAAGAGATAAAGATGCAACAGTGCAGCGAAGATACAGAGATTGAAGGAAGCCAGTAAGAGAAGGAGAGTTGAGACGAGAAGCCTTTGACTCCACCCTATTGAGAAGAGCTGTATGTGGGGAGCCTCCCCATTCATGAGAGTTGTACTCTGAACAGGGGCGAATAAAACCTGTGTATAAAGTCAACAACTGCAGGGGTAAAGAAGGTACGGAGTCGGCTTAGCACACCTACTCTCTTGGAAGCTGATTTTACAAGAGATGAAATATGATCTTTCCAAGATAAGTCCCGAGTGAATGAAACCTCAAGCATGTTCAAGGATGGTGCAGGATTGAGCTTGATATTATTAAACATTAGTGGGTACTCCTGTGGACGATTGTGTCGGGTTGATAGGTGTAAAAACTAAGATTTGGATGCATTAAAAACAACGAGATTATTTTTATTCCAGTCAGAGATACGAGCCAAGTCAGACATTAGGTGTGCCATAGCCTCATCCCTTGTTTGTTGAAGTAACTGCTGAGATGGACGTTGCGGGAACCGAATGGAAATGTGAAGGGTGGAAGCATCAGCGTACGAGTGGATAGGGTTAGATGTACAGCTTAGAAGGTCATTGATGAATAAAAGGAAGAGAGTTTGTGATAGGACAGAGCCCTGAGGAACACCACTGTTCATAGATCTAGGAGAAGAACGGTGGCCGTTTACAACAGCGGCTATAGAACGACCAGAAAGGAAGCTATAGATGAAGGCATAGATAGAAGGATAGAAACTGAAAGAGGGTAGTTTGAAAATTAAAGATTTATGCCAGACTCGATCGAAAGCCTTTGAGATGTCAAGTGCAATGGCAAAGCTTTCGCCAAAGTCCCGAAAGGACTCTTTTTGCTGATGGCTATCACTGTGGTAAAGGTATTTTCATTTCGACATTTACAACTTGCTGTCAGACATCTCGAGCCAAATCTGACAAACATAGGAGGCCGATGCTCTCTCTCTCTCTCTCTCTCTCTCTCTCTCTAGCTATGTGCGTGTGTGTGTGTGTGTGTGTGTGTGTGTGTGTGTGTTTTGGGGGTTTTGCTTTAAGGGCTTTTGCCCTAAGGGGCTTTTGTCCGAATGAACTTTGTCCAACAAAGGAGAGAGAGAGAGAGAGAGAGGAGGGGGGAATGCGTCTTTTCTAATTACAGGATCAAGGATAATTATGGTAACAATAGGTGGAACAGGTGTCCTTACTGAAGGGTATAAAATCCTGGCACATTGGTGTTTATGATACTAGCCAGTAAGCAATGGGCTACACACACACACACACACACACACACACACAATAACGCACGCGCATACACACCTGAATGCTTGCACACACACACACACACACACACACACACACACACACACACACACACACACACACACACACACGCACGCACGCGCGCGCGCGCGGGGGGGCACTATTAACAGACAGACACACACACACGCACATAGCAATAGAGAGAGAGAGAGAGAAGGACATGAGGTGTAACACGTCTCAGGAGAATCAAAAAGACAAATTTTGAGTTTCTTCTCTAACACACTCACAACCAATACTAAGTGTACTCACTTGACCTGCTCTGAACCCAGCTTTAAGATAAAGTCTCTAAATAGTTCAAAGAGTATCACCTAGTAAATGCCAGAATATATTCCAGACACCAAAAAGTAGCCCAGAGATCGTACTACTGCTCTAATTATAGCCCAAACCTCCTCACAGAAATTCTAAATATTTTATAGTGGATAATAAGTACTCGTACGGATAATTACCAACGTATTGATTAATGAGTTAAAATATGCCATCAAATTCATACATTTTCATCTCAAATCAATATTTATGCAAAATAGAAGTCTGTCAAAGCGAGTTGGCGAGCTGAAGGTGAAACACTCTTGCTAACTTTAGCATTGTTAAGCTCCTAATCCTGACTTTTTAATCAATAATTAAACGAAACACAAGATTTTGACCGGGTTTCCAATAATTATGTGTGTATGAACCTAGGAGGTCATAAAAATGGCAATATTTTCCAAATAACAGTAGCGATTCTCTTCCGATTCGGTGCCGATTCGGTAAATGGCTGCCGATTCGGTATTTCCTTGCACCGAAATATGTGTTGTATTAAGTAACATAATGAATGTTGCCGGTAAACGTAAGATAGATTGAAGAACAGTAACTATGTGTATGTGTAACTATACCTTTAATAAACTGCTCTTTAGAACTCTGATACAAAATCAGGGTGTTCACGGAGATTGCAATGTCACAGATTTTCATTGATTACTCCTGAGATTTAGTTAGTCAACTTAAGAAGTTGTAATGCTGTAACAGATTTTTCTCTGAATGCTGTTTTTTTTTTTTATCATCAGTTAAATTAAACACAAACTTTTCACCTGATTTCAGATAATTAGGTGTGTATAATGTTAAAAATTATATTTCCCATTAAAAGTGCCTGTTCGGTAAACGACCGCCGATTCGGTATTTCATAAGTCCCCTAAAAATATCGTTTTCTTTGAAGGCGCTCATAGAGCATGAGAATTTTAATGACTAACTAATGCAATTGGAGCAAAATCTTCCTTATGCTTCAAAGGATACTATTAATATACTTGTTATTTGTACGTGAATCTTTGCCCAGCACATTATATGAATCCAATGATATGCAAGTGTTACGTCCACGTCCCACACTGCCGCAGGCTCCATCAGCAGTAGTTCAGTATGGGAAGGACGTTGTACAGTGAATCATTCTTCCCAGGTCAGCCTTTAAGTGTACAACAGCATATCAGTTCAGGCGTCGTAATAATACGGGCTTCTCACGTTAGTTGTTTTTATTTACCAAGTAATTACACCATTTGCTTATACCAACTACACTGATATTCACAAGTACTAGAGCTACACTTACTTCGCAAGGCCACACTTCAAAATAAACTGGAACTCCTCTATTCTCTTCTCCATCCATCCTTTTATAATCTTCCCTGCCTCTCCAACGTTCTAGGACGTTCTGATACCTGCAACTAGGAACAGTTCTCTATTCCGGAGCTTTGTAACACTACATAGCACTCTAAATGCTTTAGAATACAAAGTGAAATAAAATTTTATAATTTAACAAACAAGCACCTAAATGAAACATTATAGAAAGAAAACGAATAAAAATTAA
>NC_136978.1:42378063-42388063 GCF_032717465.1 Coenobita brevimanus
GCAGCAGCTCACTGCTCTGTGTACAGGACAATCACCTCCAGAAAATCAAGGACAAAAAAAAAAAAAAATAAAAATGTGCACATGGTATATTGATTGTATAAGGCCTGTAGGGAAATAAATATTACACGGGTGGAAATTGGCACTGCAACTGACTATGTGCCAATGCAATGTTCACGCTGGTTATTACAGCTGTGCTTTTTTTTTTTTTTTTTTTTTTTTTATAAAGAGAGAGAGAGAGAGAGAGAGAGAGAGAGAGAGAGAGAGAGAGAGAGAGAATGAATAGATGAAGGAAAAACAAAGGAAGTAAAAAAAAAATACATGTGCCTAAATGCACCCTCCATTCATAAAATATTTATAACAACTTGATTTAAATAAAAGGGGAATAAATGTTTGTGAGAAGCAACCCCCAGGAAGTGAATTCCAGAGAGTGGTAGTTCTGGGGACAATTGAATTTTGATAAGCACAGGTTCTGCACTGGGGGGGGGGAGGAGAGTGTGAGTTCATGGGTGCTCCCAGCTGCCCGAGTATTTCGGGAGAAAATGTGAAGGGGAGGCACGATTGAAGCCAGTTCGTCCGAGCACTTACGTTAAAAACATCAGTATAATAGTGCTAAAGAAGCAACGTCTCTACGTACTGATAATGGAGGAAGGTCCTGCGTTATGGCAGGACTATTGATTAATCTAATGGCTTTATTTTGAGTTTTGTCCAACTGCCTCAATGCAACCGCTCCACATCCACTCCACAGTGGTGAACAGTATTCGATCTGAGAACACACATGACTTTTGTATATTGTGGCCATCTGCTCGTCAGTGAAGAACTCACGAACTCTGTACAGAAGTCCCAATTTTTTAGAACCATTTTTAGCAAGGGATTTAACATAAGCTGTCCAGCTTGGGCTGGGATATAGAGTAACACCTAGGATATCAATTGTAGTGGATATGGGAATATTGACAACATTTAAAATTATGCGGGAGTCTGGAGGATCTTTCTGTTAGAGAAATTAATGAATTTAGTTTTCTGAGCATTAAATGAGACCAGATTTGTTTGTCCCCATTGATTGATTTTAGAAAGGTCCTGGTTCAGAGAAATTGCTGTGTTTATTTGGGAATTTATATCAGATTGTGTAAAGGAGGTACTAAATGTGAAAGAACTATGAAGTGTCGAGTCATCAGCATAAGAGTGTATTGGGTTGTGAGTGACAGATAGGAGGTCATTTATATGAATAAGAAACAGGGTTGGAACCAAAACTGATCCCTGAGGTACGCCAGCATTTATGGAATGAAATTGGAAATAAATTCCATCTATCATGACCAGTGTCTTTCTATTATGAAAGTAAGAAGAAATTAGAGGAACCAGTGATGCAAGACCATAGTGTGACATCTTAAACAATAAGGCCTGGTGCCATACTTTGTCAAATGCTTTTGAAATACAGTATCAAGTGCTACTCTGTGTGTTTCACCATGTTGGTCTATTGTTTTGTTAATCTGATGGGTAAGAAGGCTAAGAATGTCTACAGTTGAGCGTTCTTGTCTAAAACCATACTGCCGACCATTGATTAATTTATTAATTTCTAGGTACTTGACTGTGTGTTTGTTTATAAGTGCCTCAAAAACTTTACCGAGAACGGAAGTTATTGTGATTAGTTTATAGTTTGATGGATCAGAAGTGGTCCCCTTTTTAGGAGCAGGATGGATACTTGCTTCTTTCCAAGAGGCTGGAAAACTTGAGGTACTAATGCACAACCTGAAAACTTTTGCCAGTACAGGAGCCAACACTGGGAGCAGTTTTTAAGTACTATTGAAGGTATTTCATCTGGACCAGTAGCTTTGTCTGCTGAGTGATTCTGTTATACAGCTTGTATGTATCTTGTGTGAATCTTGAAAGGGAGTATTTGAGGGGAGTCAAAATCAAGTACAGGAATATTGTGATTTTCTGTATATAGGGTTGAATATCAACAACAAGGTTGGTTCTTCCAGGTGTGTCCATTGGGAGATTGTAACGGTGGAATGGAAAAGATGGTAGTGAAGTCAGATTTGAATGAATTAAGGTTAGACCAGAATATTTTATCATTTGATTTGTCTAGTAGTTTGTTAGCTTGTCTAAGTTTGATTTTGAAAGATTGATAATAGTTTTATCATGGTTTCTGATATTTCAGTAATAGAGGTTTCATTGGTTTTGGTCCTTGTATAAGTGTTATAGGCT
The DNA here is from genome assembly GCF_032717465.1 of Coenobita brevimanus. NCBI lineage: Eukaryota > Metazoa > Arthropoda > Malacostraca > Decapoda > Coenobitidae > Coenobita > Coenobita brevimanus. Next base: position 42,380,266 of record NC_136978.1, read on the forward strand.
ATTGTTTCATGTTCTGTTACACTTGCACAATTGTGGTCAAACCATTTAGGTGAAATACATCTTTTTCTGTAACTATGATGGTGAATGAATGTTTCCATGCAGACATGAAAAAAATTTGGAAACCCTCCCAGTCTGCCCTGTCGTAGTGCCATTTAGTCACCAAGACAGGTTCAGAGCAGGAGGGTGTGGTAGGTGTTGAACTGGTGGCTTGTATCAGACAATGATTAGAGGTTCCGAGAGAGAGAGATATATATATATATATATATATATATATATATATATATATATATATATATATATATATATAATGTAGTTGTGGTGTGTGTGTGTGTGTGTGTGTGTGTGTGTGTGTGTGTGTGTGTGTGTGTGTGTGTAATAAAGTCACTCACTCACAAGTTCTCCAGCAGGCAAAATCAATCAGCACAGAAACCATGCTAGCCAAAAAGCAGCTGAAATTGGTCGGACACGTGTTCCTCATGCCTGAGCAACGCCTTCCCTGCCAGGCTCTGTATGGCCAACTCCCTGCAGCACGCCACAGCCCAGGGGCACGGAAGATGAAATATAAAGATCATACTAAGACATTTTGGAGAAATACAACAATATATCAAAAGATCTTGAAACCAATGCCTAGGACAGAAAACAGGCAATCCCTCTGCAGCAAAGGATCCATTCATCATGAAGAAGCTCGGAACCTGGCCAGAGAAGAGCGTAGACAATGGAGGCACAACCAAACACAGTTCTCCCAACAAACTTGGGTTTGAATGCCGACTGTGTGGGAAAGTTTGCAGATCTAGGATTGGTCTGCACAGCCACACACGTTGGCACTAAAGACTGAGAAACACACCAGTACTGTCGATATAGCAGTCGTCGTCGTCGTCTGTGGCAGAAGGACAGCTTTAAGTAAGGAAGTGTGTGTGTGTGTGTGTGTGTGTGTGTGTGTGTGTGTGTGTGTGTGTGTGTGTGTGTGTGTGTGTGTGTGTGACTCTTAATTCAAACTAGGTCAAGCATTTATCAGATATTTTGTTATCATCCACATTCCTAGACATGTGTATATATCCATCCATCCATCCATCCACAGAAACCAATGCTATCACAACAGGTACTCCTTCAACGTCGCTAAAAATCAAGCACACACCGGTCCTACGTCCCTGCGGTGTCGTAGGAATAAAGATAAAATAAGCATCCCGTCAAAACCAACGTCAAATTAGTAAAAATCTCGCTGAAGCAAAAATAACACACACAGTTGGCAGTGTAATCAATAACACACATCACATAGAAATAAATGGTGTTAGGTTTTGCACAGGCAGGGTTATGTTGGAAACTATGTGGCGCCAGAATGGAAGGTGGAAGAGGCAGGTAGGGCAGGGTGGTGGTAGTGTGGGTTGTGGTGGTGGCTGTAGTGGTGGTTGTGGTGGTACTGGTGGTGGTAATGGTGATGGTGGTGATAGTGATAGTGGTGGCTTTTGCGAGGATGGTAGTGGTGATGAGGATGGTAGTAGTGTTGCAGGTGGTGGTGGTGGTGTAAGGGAAGTGGCTAGGGACAGGGTCGTTAAGGTCAGTGGTGTGGAATGAAGACGCTGCCGTGAAAGTGCTGACCAACCACACTGGACCGGAAAATGGAGGAACATCTTTTTTACTGACCTGAACAGCTTTATCCTGACCTATTCCCACCCAGCTTAATGAAAAAAGAGAAAACAATTCCCTGACCTACCCCACCCTAGTTTAATTTATCCTATGCCATCATAACCTATCTTGTTAGTCTATAGTGTCCCAATCTGTCGTACCGTGACGTTTTCTGACCTTATCTTATTTGACCTAACCTAACCTAACCAAACCTAACCTAACCTCACCTAACCAAACCTAACCTAACCTAATGGAACCTCACGTAACCTAACCAAACCTAACCTAACCTAACGTAACCTCACCTAACCAAACCTAACCTAACCTAATGTAACCTCACCTAACCTAACTTAACGTAACCTCACCTAACCTAACCTCATCTAACCTAACCTCATCTAATCTAACCTGACATGACCTAACCTAACCTACTGTAACCTAACCTAACCTCACCTAACCAAACTTACCCGAACCTCTCCTAACCTAACTTCACCTAACCAAACCAAACCTAACCTAACCTAACCTAGTGTAGCTTAACCAAACCTAACCTAACTTAACCCAACCTAACCTAACCTAGCCCAACCGAGCCTAACCTAACCCAACCTAACCTAACCTAACCAGGCTGTGGAGATGGAGGACAACAATTTTCATCCTAATCTAATCTGACCTAAAAATGTAATCTGAATAACCAACTCACATGTAATTATGCTTTTCATTCTGGTGGAATGAGGGAGAGAGAGAGAGAGAGAGAGAGAGAGAGAGAGAGAGAGAGAGAGAATCTTGATGCTGGGTCTTGGTACTGAGAGGGTGATAGAAGCTGGGGGAGAGAGAGAGAGAGAGAGAGAGAGAGAGAATCTTGATGCTGGGTCCTGGTACTGAGAGGGTGATAGAAGCTGGGGGAGAGAGAGAGAGAGAGAGAGAGAGAGAGAATCTTGATGCTGGGTCTTGGTACTGAGAGGGTGATAGAAGCTGAGAGAGAGAGAGAGAGAGAGAGAGAGAGAATAACGTAACTAAGATCAAACATGGTACCTAAAAATATAATTCATAAATAAATCATTGTACTATAAAATGATGGTATACCAAGCAAAATAAATAAATTAATTAATAAATAAAATAAAAATAAAAGGGGCCAAGGTATGGCACGTAAGAAACAAAACGTGTACTTAAATGGAAAATAACATACACTAAATAAATCTCTACCCTACGATAGCCAGATTCTCTCTCTCTCTCTCTCTCCCAGGACAGATATATATAGTCATCTGGGGATGCACATCGTACCTTCATTGGGTTATAGCAATTCTGTGGACCGGCAATCCCACCCCGAGTCAACCCTGGTCACTCCAGGGCACGGGATTACAATATCCTGGCAGGAATGTACATTACTAATGATGATGATAATAATAATAATAATAATAATAATAATAATAATAATAATAATAATAGTAGTAGTAGTAGTAGTAGTAGTAGTAGTTGTAATAGTAGTAGTGGTAGTAGTAGTTGTAGTAGTAGTAATAATAATAATAACATTAATAGTAGTAGTGGTAGTAGTATTAGTAGTAGTGGTAGTAGTAATAATAATAATAATAATAATAATAATAATAATAATAATAATAGGATTAGTAGTAGTAGTAGTAATAGTAGTAGTAGTAGTAGTAGTAGTGCTAGTAGTAGCAGTAGTAGTAGTAGTGCTAGTAGTAGTAGTAGTAGTAGTAGGAGTAGTGGTAGGAATAATAATAATAACTAATAATAATAATAAATATAGTAATAATAATAATGAGTTTAAGAAGAAGGAGAGGAAGAAAAAGAAAAAAGAAAAGGAACAAGAAATAGGAATGAATATAAATGCCAAGATAATGAAATGTTATATTTATAAAAGCAATGTTTTTTTTTTCATTCATTCATTGCCAGACGCCATGTATCCCAAACGGGGTGGCCAAGGGCTTAGAGTTACTTGTTTTACAGGGAGGGGCACTAATCCTCCACCAACCCCACTTGACACGTAGGGATGCCAACAGCATCTGGTGTTCCCAGGCGGTCACCCATCCAAGTACTAACCAGACCCAACGTTGCTTGAATGTAATCTCGAATCCAAGAAATCAATCATATCTAATACAAAAATCGTACCAGACAATACAGTAATTCCTTACCTACAATAAATATGATAAAGTATCCAGTAAAACAAATATAACGGGAAATAATACCAGTTCAAAATAAACCATATGTGGTGTAGGAATAATACCAATACAGTGGTGGAATTAAGGAAAGACCATACCAGTTAGTGTAGGTGGGAAAATATTGCGTCTAAAGTATTCTCTGATGCATTGTTTATATGTCTGTAGCTGAGAATATGGTGTCGATGGTGCCAAGGAAGGTGGATGTGAAATTATGCACACCCTCCCCCTGCCCCCTCCCTCCCCACTCCCCCTCTTCCCTCCCCTCCCCTCCCTCCCCAATTCTCCCCCTTCCCCCGTCCCATCCCGCTACCATTCCTCTTCCCTTCCCCCACCAAGGAGGCCACACCTTCCCTCACTCTCCCCTTCGTACCTCTCAGCTGTCCCCTCCTCTTTTATTTCTATCTCTTCATCATCTCTTCCCCCTCCTCTTCCTTCCCCAACCTCTCCCTCTTTCTTCCCACGTTCTCTCCCTCTTCTCTCCCCCCTCCCTTCCCGTCCACCCCCCCTTGTGTAATCAGCTGTCAGCATCTGCTAGGGGAGCGGCGCCCCCTCCTCTCTTCATTATGTTTGTATATTATTACTACACTCCAATTACCTCTCCCTCTCCCCCCTTCCCTTCCCTCCCCCTTCCTCTCTCTCTCTCTCTCTCTCTCTCTCTCTCTCCCTCTCTCTCTCTCTCTCTCTCAGTTGCTGCTGCACCTCACACCCCCAGACCCACCAAGACAAGATAACATTGTCTTGAGTCCCGATATTTTTGTTAAGAAAGTGGCGGACTGACCTGATACCGCTGAGAGAGAGAGAGAGAGAGAGAGAGAGAGAGAGAGAGAGAGAGAGAGAGAGAGAGAGAGAGAGAGAGAGAAAAGGGAACTTGCATAAGGAAGGAAGGAGATTAGCTTTAAGAATATGAGGAAGAGGAGGAGGAGCATTTTAAAAAAGAAGAAGAAGTAGAAGAAGAAGAAGAAGAGGAGGAGGAGGAACAAAAAGAGAAGGAAGAGGCTGGAGGAAAGAAGGAATCAGTAAGAGGAGGAGGAAGAGGAAGAAGGAAAGGCTAGGAAGAGGAACTGAGATCAAAGGATGGGAAGAAGGGGAGGAAGGGAGAGAGGGAGGGAAGGAAGGAAAATACAGAGGGAGAAGAAGAGGAGGGAGGAAGAAGGAAAAGAGACTGAGAGACTAGAGAGTGTGGGTGGGAAAGGAGAGAGGAAGACAGAAAAATTAGAAGGAGGAGGAGGAGGAGGAGCAAAGGAGAAGGAAAATGAAGGAAGGATGGTAAAACAGAAGGGAAGGAGGTGAAAGACAGGCATGTGGGAGAGGAGAGACAAAGTTGAGGAAATGATAGGGGAGATGAAAGAGGAAGGGGGACGGGAAGAAGAAGGAGGAGGAGGAGAAGAAGTAAGAGAGGAGGGGGAAAGGGGAGGGAAGAAAGAGGAAGAAGTCAATGGGAAGGAAAAAAAATATTAGATAAAAGAGGAATGGGAATGAAAGGGTGAAGTACACACACAGATGAAATGCTGAACTGTGTCGCGGGAATGAGATAAGGAGGAGGAGGAGGAGGAGGAGGAAGAGGTAGAACAGGAAGACGTATAAGAAGAGGAGAAGGAGGAGGAGGAGGAAGAGGAGGAGGAGAATGGGGAGGAGGTTGAAGAGAAGGAAGAGGAAGAGGAGGAAGAAGAAAAAGAAGAGGAGGAGGAGGAGGAAACGGGAGAGAGAGAGAGAGAGAGAGAGAGGCTGCTCAGAACATAACACCCGCTCTCGCTTCTCTAGGGCGGGTGTAATAATCTTACTAACCCTAATCTAGCCTCGTGTAGGTGAACCAATGACCACAGGTGTATAATTCCTTCCACCCTCTCAACAACACCGCACCGAGTTCGACTCTCTCTCTCTCTCTCTCTCTCTCTCTCTCTCTCATGCTACTTGTGTACTCTGGGTGACTGCCAACTCTCCTGCCGCTTCCATCGGTTTTCCTTTGATCGCTCGCCTAGCCAGGATATAATGTAATTACCTGCGTCTGTGTATGTGTCTCTGTGTGTGAATGTCATCAGCATCTAATCCTGTGTTGTCCCATGAGGGGCGTAGGAGCCCGGGGCTAGGCAAGCTAGTCCTAACATTTATAATGAGAGTGAACAACCTCACTCATCCCTGAGTGGCATTACTTGAGTGATAAACCCCAACCACCCCTTGGACAGTAACCTACACAGGCTCAATCCCATTGGAGCCCCTTAATTACCCACTAAACCACCAAGCGCCAAAATTTGGTTATATGGTGTACGGGAAACCATTTGGCTTGTCACTCAATGTAGAGTCACTCATGGACAGAAGGAAGAAGAAAGAAAGACAGAGGAGGAAGGAAGGAAAGAAGGAAGGAGGAGAGGAAAGGGCAAGCACCCGAGAGCAGCACTACATCGAGTGAGTGGATGGTGAACACCCCCACTTAAATACCTCAATACCTCAAAATCCAGTGGGCAGATTGAACACAAACTCCCTGGATATGTGGCTTGAACTGATTAGATTTGGGAGAAGTTGATTAATATTTATATTTTTTGTTTTTAGTGATGGCTGGCGATACTCATTGGTGGGAGTCTCAGCCCACTCAATCACAAAGCGTCATCTGGCTATACGGTTACCACCCAGCGTAGTAAAGTAAATGGATTCCTGGTTTACAAGACACCAAATGGCTTGCCACTCAGTGTAGAGTACCGGTAACTCGAAGGCAGAACCACAGAGAGTGGAGGGTAACTGTCCCCACCAATTGTTATTATAAACAACAGCAATAACAAAAACAACAACAACAACAAGAATTTTAATAATAATAATAATATAAATAATAATAATAATAATAATTAACAATAATAATAATAACAATAATAATAATAATAATAATAATAATAATAATAATGATAATAATAATAATAATAATAATAATAATAATAATAATAATAATATCATTATTATTATTATTATTATTATTATTAATATTATTAGTTTTATTATTATTATTATTATCATTATCATTAATACTCCTACTTCCGTAATGATATCTACCTAACAGATCTCTCTCTCTCTCTCTCTCTCTCTCTTTCTCTCTCTCTCTCTCTCTCTCTCTCTCTCCACTACCTAGAAAAATATATTCCTCCTCTGAAAGGCATTCAGTTTATCTTGCTATTCATGGTAAAAGTTTTGAAGAGAGATAGAGAGAGAGAGAGAGAGAGAGAGAGAGAGAGAGAGAGTAAGACTGCTAAGGGAATCTTTTAGAGGCCAGATGGCTGTAATTCGGTACATCTCTCACTCTCACACTCACACACTCCTCACTCTCTCACACTTTTTCCCTCCTTAAGCTTGCACATCCATCCTCTCTCTCTCTCTCTCTCTCTCTCTCTCTCACACACACACACACACACACACACACACATTACCCAAAGCCTTTCAATACCCAACCCCTCTCTCTCTCTCTCTCCCTCCGTCACACACTCACACTTGCCCTCACTCTAACCTGTCACAAACCATCACACTAACCTCCCACTCTGCTCCTCACACTACCCTCACCCTCACCCACACACCCTACGTCTCAGTCACACTAACCTTCACTCTAACCTGCCTCAAACACCTTTTTCCAAGCGATTTATTTTGCTTATTACATCTTACTCTTCTCGTCTGTATTACATAAATCCTTCCAATATCGCCATAGTCTGCATAAATAACGCACAAACTGATATTAACCAGCCATATTCAAAATAAATCGCTAAAGATGAGGTGTCAGGGAGCTTCCTTTACTGACGAGAATGGAAGCCTAATTTACATTTATCTATTTCCCCCATAAACACTTGTAAATGTTGTTGTCTTGATGATAGATAGATAGATAGATAGATAGATAGACAGGTGGGTGGATGGAGAGAGAGAGAGAGAGACATTCGGGACACACACACACGTAAAATGAACCAGTTAGGGTGAGGAAGGATGACGGAAGAAATTCAGGGAAAAACAGGGCACGACAGGGTGATTCAGGGTGAGGC
>NC_136978.1:42393063-42415563 GCF_032717465.1 Coenobita brevimanus
TTGTTAAATACTGACTCGGTACTGCCATTTATAACAAACCTCGCCCGACAGCAGTTGTTTTAGTGCTGTTAAATACTGACTCGGTACTGCCATTTAGTGTCACTAAACAATTAAATTGTAAGGTATTGGGGCAAATGAAATGAACTTGTTATCTGTTGATACTATTAAGTGTTGATAACAGTAGATATAATCGAGTTATAGACCCTTAAATACCCGTGACCTTGAGTTTGACTTTCCATGGTCACACAAGGACAAAGGTCTTGGTGCCAAAAGAAAGCCCATAGGGAAGTACCTGTATGCTGATAACAGTAAAGGTCTCTATCTTCAACCGGCTTCAAGTTATAGCTCTCTGAATATCCGTGAACTTGATTTTGAACTTCCAAGGCCACTCGATTGCCTCCAAAATTTATCACTTCCTTTTGGGACCAGTGCCCACATACCCTAAAAGTTTCATGTAATTTCATTCTACCTTTTTTCCTTAAAGCCGCTAACAAACAAAGAAACTCGACCAAATACAATGTCTTGCAGGACTCCATCCCGGACGACGAATTAATTACTACAAAAATAGATGTAAAAAATTTTTCGCCTTCACACCATCCTATTTTTCACTTCTAATAGATAAAGGTGGCTGCTTAATTAAGAAATGAATACCTAATTAAAAGAAACGCCGAGAACTCTGGCCCCGAGCTATCGACGCAAAGCGTTGCTTGGTGTGTCTCCACCAAGCCTTGCACACAGACTCGCCATACAACCTCCATGACCTTGCTGACCTAATCAGTTCATCGTCCCTTCATACTGCATCGCTGACAAAACTTTGGTCGAAATCCGTCAAGGGGTTCAGGAGATATAGTGTTCACAAGGATGAACTAAGTCGACTCCATATGACCTTGACCTTTAATCTCTTGACCTAGCTGACCTAATCCCCTCATTATCTGCTCATGCTGCATCACTGACAAAAATCTGGTGGAAATCCGTGGATGGGTTCAGGAGATATTGCGCCCACAACTGTGTTACGAACTCACCAACGCACGCACAAACGCACGCACAAACGCACGCACACTGAGACTGACAGACCAATTACTTAATGTCTCCACCATAGGGGGACAGAGGGATAAAAAAAAGGAAATAAATAACTCTACGGTGAACGCAACCCAGATTTCAATAGCAATGTTAACAAAGGGGTGAAAAATTTATAGGGTCACATGCAAGGGTCATGGTGTGTGTGTGTGTGTGTGTGTGTGTGTGTGTGTGTGTGTGTGTGTGTGTGTGAAGGGAGGGATGATGGTATGTATAAAGGCCTACGGGAATGTGACTGTGTGTGTGTATGTGTGTGTGTGTGTGTGTGTGTGTGTGTGTGTGTGAGAGAGAGAGAGAGAGAGAGAGAGAGAGAGAGAGAGAGAGAGAGAGACAAGGTAGGGAAGGAGAAAAAGGAAGAATTAAGGAGGGAGGAAGATAAAAGGGGAGGAAGGAACAAGAAGAGAGAGAAGAAAGATATGCAGAAGAAAGAGAAGGGGGAGGGGGAGAGGGAGAGGGAGGGGAAGGGGGAGGGGGAGAGGATAGGGATGGGGAGGGAAGGAGGGAGGGGAGGGGAGATCAGGAAATCAATACTAAAAACGACCAGGGGGAGGGGGGAGGGGAGGGGGAGTCAGAGGAAGGGAAGGAGAGGGGGAGGGAGGGAGGGAGGAGGAGGGGAGATCAGGTCATCAATACTAAAAACGACCAGGGGGAGGGGGGAGGGGAAGGGTTGGGGGAGGGGGAGGGGGAGGGTAGGGGGAAGGGAAGAGAAGTCAGGAAAAATACAACTGGAGGAAAGAATTGGGAATAGGGGAAGGGAAAGTACATTGAGGGAAATGGAAGAGAGAGAGAGAGAGAGAGAGAGAGAGAGAGAGAGAGAGAGAGAGAGAGAGAGAGAGAATGGGGAATAACAGAGAGCGGAGGAAAAAAAGGCCCAGAGTGAAGGAGAAGGAATGGGGAGAAATGATGGTAAGGGAGGGTTAGGGAGCGTGGGAGAGGAAGGGGAAGGGGAGGGGGAGGGGAGGGGGAAGGGGCAGGAATAGAGAGGTAGGAGGGAGAAGAGAAAGAATGGTCAGGGAAGAGGAAAGGAATTTGAGGAATGGTATGAGGGAAAGAGGTGAGGAAAAGAAAGGGAAGGAAGGAAAGACTGAGGGAGGAAATGTTGAGAAGAATAGAGAGAGGGAGGGAAGGGAGGGAAGGGAGGGAAAGGAGGGAAGGGGAGGGGGAGAGAAAAGTAGGATCAGATCATCGATACCTTGAACGAGCAGAGGAGGAGGAGGAGGAGGAGGGAGAGAATGAGAAGGAGGAGAAAGAGGAGAAGGAGGAGGAGTTGAGGAGGAAAAGGAGGAGGAAAGATAGAATGGAACTTACTGTGTGTGTGTGTGTGTGTGTGTGTGTGTGTGTGTGTGTGTGTGTGTACCCATTCCCTCCAACATCCCTCCTTCTCATTCCCTCCTCCACCACCTGCCTTCCTTCCTCCTCTTCATCCCTCCCCTTCCTTCCTTCCTCCCTCCCTTCCTTCCTTCCTCCCTCCCTTCCTTCCATCCTCCCTCCCTTCCTTCCTTCCTCCTCCCTCTGCCCTGTCCCTTTGTTTTATTTTCTCTCTCTTCTCACTCTCATTCCTCCTCTTCTCTATTCCTCTCCTCCTCTTTCTCCTCTCCTTCCTTCAATCTCCTTACCTCCTTTCTTCTCTCCCTTCCTCTTAATCTCTTCTCTTTCCCCTTCCCCCCCCCCCAAGATTCCTAGAACAAGATGAGGGGAGAGGAGAGAAAGCAAGGGGAGGAAGCTAGGGAAGGAGAGAGGAGAAGAGAGAGGCGATATGAGGGGTCGGAAGGGAGAGAAAAATGGGAAGGGACGGGAGGAAAGAATTAGAATGGGAGGAAGGAAGGCGGGGAAGAGAGGGAAGGTAAGAGGGGAGAGACGGAGAGGGAAGGGAAGCAGGGAGGAAGGGAAGAAGGAAGGAAGGAAGGAAAGAAGGAAGGGAGGATAGATGAAAGAAAAGAATGAAGGATGAAAGAAAGGAAGGAAGGAGGGAAGGGAGAAAGAAGGAAGGAACGAAAGAAGGGAAGGGTGGAAGAGAGGATGGAAGGAAGGAAGGAAGGAAGGAAGTGAGGGAGGGAGGGAGGGAGGGAAGGAGGAGAGAAGAGTGGTTGGAGAGGAGGGGGACAGGTAGGGAAGCAGGAGGGGAGAGAGGAGGAAGAGCGAGGGAGAGAGAGAGAGAGAGAGAGAGGGAGAGAGAGCGAGCGAGCTATACGGAGCAACAGTGCAGTGTGGTGTGGTAGTGTGGTCATGAATATAAACATTAGGCCATATACTGATGGAACCAGTCTCTCTCTCTCTCTCTCTCTCTCTCTCTCTCTCTCTCTCTCTGTATATAGATTACAGTGTTGCATATCTCTCAGGAAAATTATGATAAACCGAAAAGAGTCAAAACAACAGTACTTTTAAAACGCCCAGGCTTATTTTATCATCAATAATATTATATTCTGTAATTTTGGGTGATTGCTGTCGTAGGATTTTTCTCTGTTGAGGCTTAGCACTTCGAAAACTGCCTCGAATGATCAATATATATTCATGGTTTTAGGTAGGGCTATTAATTTTCTCTTACATACCTTAGAATTTGTGGTCAGCGATAATATTTCCATGGAAAATCATCGCTTTCCATACCGCCATAACCACCACCCTACCCGTCAATACTAAATGCGCATGCGCGGGGATGGTTATGTTATGAGTCCATATTATAATTACGAATCCTTTTGTGACAGTTACACTGACATTCGGCGAAACAGTAATTCGGAGGGGCACCCGTATCATCTTGCAGTGTGTTGCCTGCGTTAACTTTATGCTGCATTTTCAAGAACCAGGGCATTACACTACATTTAGGTAAAAGTTAATTAGCGTACACCTCAAGGAGTACTTAACAGCCCATTAATTACCAAAAATGTGGTACTTAAGGAGGTGTCCAGATACAAGTGTTAGATTATTTCAAGATGATCACATGAAGCGTACATATATCAGAGTTAATACTCATTTATCATTTTCATTGCATTGCCTTCTTAACCTATATTCTTATGTATTTTATGCCAGATATATACATGAAAGGCTTCATTTATATGTTAGTATGTAAAGACTGATTAAAAGAAATGCAAATGTTAACGTGTGTTTCTTTTGCATTAACCATTATTGCCTTACTTTCATATATTAAAGTTTGAACACACCAAGAGACTTGCCCAAAGAAATTAGTTACTTATTACTGATGTACAGCCTACCTCTGGTCTTTTCCTAGTATATGCAGCTGTATGGTTTAATTAATTTATTTATTTATTTATTTTTATTTTTTTGACAACGGCATCACTGGATAAAGCTACTTAAAATTTCGCCATGGCTTGTTGTTCTTATAAGCGACGTACACGTTCTATCATTTATTTATTTATTATTTTCTTACGGCTATTAAAATCCTGTACTTATTGCAGCCTGATCCTTCAGACTTACAGTAGTGCATTCTATTATCCTAGCCATTATATTACGCAATTTAAATAATTTATCACAACAAGGTGTCTACTTAAAAATCAGCTACAAAAATCTACGTAAATATTAAGGTCAGTTTTTGTGATAATCAGAATTGTCTATTAGATGCATATTTTTTGTCTGCAATTCAAGGGCGTGCACAGGTAAGGCTTAAAGAGGCCCGAGTCCCTGCACCTTTGCCCTGGCGGTTGCAAAGTGCCCTCTTAGACTGATCTCTCTCTCTCTCTCTCTCTCTCTCTGGTAACCTGTAAAAGAAGTAGTCCCCCTCCCCTTTTCCCTAGTGACCCTGTCCCCCAAATTGTCTGTACACAGCATTGTTGCAATTTACGTTTCTTGCGTCTAAAACATGGAACCTTAATTTACAGCCACGTAAGTCAGTTTATGCATGAGACAATTTTTATAAACGGCATCTTCAGACACAGACACTACTTCAGCTGGGGATTTTTCTTCTTGTAAACAAACTTCAGCAAGGCCATTTACTCAGCCAGACTTCAAAAATGCCCTGTTTATTGCACTGTTACCTCAGAAATACTGACCTTCCTTCAATAACTATGCAACTTGAATTTACGCGATCGGTTTTTCTAGAACAGAGAGGTTTGATGCAGCGCTTCATAAAATTGTACAGGAATGCTTTCTCGTAAATAAAAAAAAATAAATAACTATCTCGTATGACAGTCAAAATAGTACATTTATTGCACATTATTCCTTAATGCTTTCTTTTCCTTACAAATAAAATACTTACCATTTTGTTTATGCAGATTATAGTACTGTAAAGATGGCTTGTCTGTATTTCGAAGCCTTGTTGCAACCAATCGAGAATTCTTGAGGAAATCTAATTTGCATTTTGAAGCGTGCAATGAGCTGAAGAGAAATCAAGAGAATATAACTCTCACGTTGTTTGAGTGAAGAGAAATCAAGAGAATATAACTCTCACGTTGTTTGAGTTATTTGTAGACACAGAGGACAGAGCAGAAACAAATGGTGTGTGCCCCTGGAGAAACAAGACTTCCAAATTTTTCACGCTAGGTTAGTTTAAGATAGATAGATGGATGGATAGATAGATAGATAGACAGATAGATACCTATAGAGAGAGTGTAGCCCGACCTGAGCAGTGCAGGTGTCATTTTCTATTGCCCACACCAGTTTGCCAATGTCGATGAACCTCGTCCTCTTCTTCGTCCCACTCTTCTGACGATCCAACAAAAATATCTTGGGGTTTTGCCTCCTTCAGGTGGTGGCCATTTCGACGTTGACCAAGGCACTACTCTTCTACCAACTCGCTCTCCTCCTACCCCTCCCCCCCCCCTCATCTGCAATCAATAGTCGCTGGAGAGAGAGAGAGATAGATAGATAGGTAGGTAGGTAGGTAGGTAGAGAGAGAGCGAGAGTGTGTGACAGAAGTAGAAAGAAAGGAGATAGACAGATAGACAGACTGCTTCATAGACAGACCGATAGATGGAAAAAAAGATGAACGAAGCAATAGTCAGATAGACAGATAGATATATAAATAAATAGATAATAGGTTGATAGACAGGAATATAAACAAATAGATAATTAGACAGGCAGACAGATAGTTGTATATACCTAAACAGAGACAGACAGACAGACAGACAGACAGTGACAGAAACAGAGACAGAGTGGTGGTTGTCTATATCAGTTACACAGAACATACAGTAGGAGGGACCAGGAAGTGTGTACCAGAGGAGTTACAGCAGCAGACCATCCTTAATGAGTAGGGAGGAAGAAAGAGAGAGAGAGAGAGAGAGAGAGAGAGAGTAGTGAGTATGTAGGCTGAATTAATTAAATGGTTTTGTAGTTCACCTTCACTACACGATTTACCGCAGCTGAGAGAAGTCCTAGGCTCCGTGAATGGATATGTCTCTCTCTCTCTCTCTCTCTCTCTCTCTCTCTCTCTCTCTCTCTCTCTCTCTCTCTCTCTCTCTCCTTCAGTACAGTTCCTCCTTCATCTTCTCTCCCTTCGCTCTGTTCACTCTCCCTCCCTCTTCCACACTCCTTCTCCTTCCTTCCTTCCTCCCTACCTCTCTCCATCCAGTTTCCTGCTTACTTCCTCTCCCCCCTCCCACCCACCCCCACCCACCCGTCTCTCCCTCTCCCCTCTCCCTCACTGTACCTCTCTTTTGCTCCCTCCTCTTATCCCCTAACCCTCTTCACCCCCTCCCTCCCTCCCTTCTTTTCTTCTCTCTCTCTCTCTCTCTCTCTCTCTCTCTCTCCTCCTCCTCCCCCCCCTCTCTCTATTCTCGTCCTCTCCTCCCCTCCATCTCACCCCCTCCCTCTCCCTCCCCTCGTCCCTCTCCCTCCTCCCTCCCCACCCAGCCCTCCTCCTCACTTCTGTCCCTCCCCCTCCTTTCTCTCACTTCCTCTTTCTTTTTCGCCGCCACGATTATGAGGACAGATTGACGGAGAAAGAGCAGGTTACGAGCTGAGAGAGAGAGAGAGAGAGAGAGAGAGAGAGGCATATCCATTCACGGAGCCTAGGACTTCTCTCAGCTGCGGTAAATCGTGTAGTGAAGGTGAACTACAAAACCATTTAATTAATTCAACCTACATGCTCACTTGTAGTCTCTCTCTCTCTCTCTCTCTCTCTCTCTCTCTCTCTCTCTCCCGGTACCTCTCCCTCCTCTCTCCCCACCCAGCCCCCCTCCTCCTTACTTCTTTCTCTCCCTCTCCTTTTTCTCACTTTTTCTTTCTCGCCGCCACGATTATGAGGACAGATTGGCGGAGAAAGAGCAGGCTACGAGCTGAGAGAGAGAGAGAGAGAGAGAGTATAAGTACTGGTGTGTGGTCAGTGTGGGTGTATAAGCACTTCGTCTTTAACCCACTTGGCTGATCCTTCACAAAATATATGGCTAATTCATCCTCTTTCCCAACACTTACCTATCTATCTATCTGTCTCTCTATCTATCTATTGCCAGACGCCTTAATCCTGTAAGGCGTGGCCACAAACAAATATCCTCCATGTACCTCTGTCCCCCGCCATTTCACTGCCCCACCAACACTTAATCTGCCTTAACATGGCTTTAAGTTAACCTAGCCTGATCTGATATAACCTAACTTTATTTGACCTAGTCTAATCCAACCCAGCCTAATCCAGCAACCTAACTGAATATAACCTGGCCCAATATAACCTAAGTGAGCCCAACAAAATCTAATCTAATGTAATCTCACCCCACTTAATGTTCCTTAATCTGACCTCACTTCACCTCATCTCACCTTATTCACCTATTAGGTAATAATAATCCTATGTTGCCCCATGACGAGAGTAGGAGCCTGGGCTGGGCAAGTTGATCCTGACATCAAAGATGAAAGTGGTCAGCCTCACTCATCCCTGAGTGGCATTACGTGAGCAGTAAACCCCAACCATCCCTTGGATATAAACCTACACAGGCTCAATCCTATTGGAGCGCCGTAATTACCCACTAAATCACCAGGTGCCATAATTTGGTTATATGGTTGTCAACCAGTGTAGTAAATGGTTTCCTGGCGTACAGGAAGCCATTTGGCTTGTCACTCAGTGTAGAGTCACCCATATGCTGAAGGAAGAGGAAAGAATGAAGGAAAGAAGACAGAAGAGGGAGTGTAAAGTCACCCATAGGCAGATGGAAGAGGAAAGAATGGAGGAAAGAAAGACAGAAGAGGAAGGAAGAAGGATGAGAGGAAAGGGCAGGCACCCAAAGTAGCACTACATAGAGTGAGTGGATGGTGGGCGTCGCCACCTGCCACATAATAATAATAATTAAAATAATCTAGCCTCTCCAAATCTCAATATGCGAGCTACTGTAACCCAGCTTAACCTTACCATACCTTGCCATTCCTTACATTACCCCAGCTATCCCTACCTTGCTTGACCTGACTATCTGGCTTGACCTTTGACCTAATCCGGGTCATATTATTAGGACATTAACTTCTCAGAACTCATTAATAATTGTACATATCATCAAGAGAGATTTAGGTGGCACTGTCCTCAAGGTATATTATTCATTAGGGTAGATTATTGACAGGTAAGATACAGTAGGGTATATTATCACCCATATCAGATAAATACACCTCAGTCCACTGGTAGATTATGCCCAAAGACAGATTAAGATGCACAGTTTTCCAAGATGACATCGAGTGACAGTATTTATGGATGTTAATGTTGAGTGAGATAATTTAGGAGTTAATAATGAGGCAGATTATTCAACAGGATAATTTTTCTCTGCTTTCACCCCTTCTCTCTCTCTCTCTCTCTCTCTCTCCAAAGGAAGAAACATGGCCACTAAGCTAACCGCCTAGAAGCCACATAATTATCTCCGCCAAAACTCGCCTAACTACCGCCAATTTGCCAACTTCTTTTTTATGCTTGTTAGCGGCGTAATTATGGACTCTTGGGACGCGCCTGGCAGTTGGTAAATAGGATCAACGCTCCATGCAGGCTCGCCCAAGTTTGAAAAGAGTGGCGGGAAGTTTGAAAAATGTGGCGTTCGTTAGCCCTCGCTGCCAGATGTACCGAGGTTTTGTCAACATTGGCGTATCATACATTGTGCCTCACTCTCTTCTCGGCTACCCTCTGTTTTTCTGTCTATCTGTCTATCTACTTATTTATCTGTCTATCTACCTGTCGATCTATCTGTCTGTCTGTTAGTCTGTCTGCCTGCCTATCTATCTATCTATCTATCTGTCTACCTACCTACCTATCTATCTACACTTCCTCATCCTGATGAGAGACATAGACAATAAAGTGACCCACTCCACACTCCCTTGCTGATGACACGAATATCAGCAGGTAGGTGGAGACAAAGGGGGATGTGGAGCTCCTGCAGAAAGATCTGCAATGTGTCTACGCAAGGGAAACCAGAAACAATATATCGTTCAGTGACAAGTTCCAGGTCCTCAGGTGTGGCACAAGACAAAAATAAAAACTAACACCATCATCAAAACAAAAGGTGGACTCAGCATACCTGCCACACCACATATCAAGTGCCTCATGGTGTACCTCAGCCACGAGGCCTCCTTCCATCACAGTGTGGATGAAGCTACAAAGAAGGCAAAAAGGATCTCGGGATGGATCCTGAGTACTTTCAATTCCCGGGCGACTGCTTTCGTAATGACGCTGTGGCGATCACTTGTATGGCCAGGAACTGAGTACTGTAGCCAGCTCTGGTCCCCATATAGGACAACAGACATTCAGATATTCAACAATCAGGGGCATGAAAGGCCAAAGCTCCTGGAAACGTCTCAGAACTCTTGAACCGTAACCACAGGAGAGGCGGAGGGAACGGTACACTATGATATGCATACGAGTATGAAAAATACAGTAAAAACTAGTGCCATACCCCTCCTGCAATGGCTGTGGATTAATAACCATTTACCTCAATCCAAGATTAGGACAAATATGTTAGCTAAGAAATTTACCGTTACAGGCACCGGCAAAAGTCAAGACGCTCGTCACTGGTAGCTTAACACCTTAACCTGACTCACAGATGCCGTAGCTCTTCAGTTGCCTTCCCAGGAGCATCAGAGATCTCACAAGCTGCTCAAATGAAAAGTTCAAGACTCACCTGGAGAAATTGCTGAGAACCACACCAGATGAACCTCCAGTGCAGGAATACACCTCAGTCCGTCGAGAAGCCACAAACTCCACACCAGATCAACCACATCTAAAAACAAGAGACGCAGGATGTGGCAGCAGCGGTGGAACACCACAATTGTGAGGCGGAACCACCAAGTCAAGTACCTACCGAGACTGTATCGCACATAGTTTACATTATTACATTTTTACGCCTCAAAAAGGAGAACTTTTGTTTTCTGAAATTTTCCGAAGGCAAAATTTTTCGTTTCCGCTGTTTTTCTCGCTCTTGTTACCAACGCTGTCACCACCTCCCGCTTTATTCCTTACCAACGCTGTCACCACCTCCCGCTTTATTCCTTACCAACGCTGTCACCACCTCCCGCTTTATTCCTTACCAACGCTGTCACCACCTCCCGCTTTATTTCTTACCAACGCTGTCACCACCTCCCGCTTTATTTCTTACCAACGCTGTCACCACCTCCCGCTTTATTTCTTACCAACGCTGTCACCACCTCCCGCTTTATTTCTTACCAACGCTGTCACCACCTCCCGCTTTATTTCTTACCAACGCTGTCACCACCTCCCGCTTTATTTCTTACCAACGCTGTCACCACCTGCCGCTTTATTTCTTTACCGAATTGCCTGAACATTATTTAGCATGTTCCTGGGCCTGGTGTCTCTAGATACCATTCTCAGATAATTAATTTAATCCTTTAAAGCTTTTTATGACCAAACAGTGCAAAAAGACGGGCGCAGATCCACCATGACACAGGCATGTAACCAGCACATGCAGTAACAACCATCGCTGTTAAGGCAGGTGTTATAGTCGGCTTCATACGCGGTTGGTAGGAAGCAGTTCAGTTTAAATGTGCCTTCACTGGCAAAATATTCTCTCTCTCTCTCTCTCTCTCTCTCTCTCTCTCTCTCTCTCTTAAATCTCCGAGTTTAAAAATCGGGTTCATTAAATTCTCGCTTTTTGTACGACGATTCATCCCCAGATTAGCATTATCGAGCCGTCCTCTCTCTCTCTCTCTCTCTCTCTCTCTCTCTCTCTCTCTCTCTCTCTCTTTCTCTCTCTCTCTCTCTCTCTCTCTCTCTCTCTCTGTCTCGTCTCACTAACCTTCCGGACCTACTCTCAGATTCCGTCCGGTCCCGCATGAAAACTTGAAAACTTCATTGGGTTTCTTCGTAACATAAGAGAGAGAGAGAGAGAGAGAGAGAGAGAGAGAGCACAGATTTCAGGGTCGCAGTGAGGTTGGCTGATGTACAACAAAAAGTAATTTATATATGCAAATAATAGAGAGAGAGAGAGAGAGAGTACAGCAATAGGCTCTCTATCACCCTGGAGACCCTCCGGTAAAACGACGTACAGGGAAAAGTGAGAAGCAGGACTTTGCATGACTGAGAAGCCTGCAGCAATAGTTCATACGTCCAACAGACAAAAAATGTAGAATAGTGGTAATAAAAAAAATTACACCTGCACCTTCTTATGTGTGGGGACGAGTTTTGTTTTGTTTTGTTTTGTTTATCTATAGGAACGGAGCGTGGAATTTGGCTCACACTGCTTTTCAGATGTGTGTGTGTGTGTGTGTGTGTGTGTGTGTGTGTGTGTGTGTGTGTGTGTGTTATAAAAACACACTTTAATATCTTGAATATCCATACAGGTATTCACAGGTGTAAAAGGACAGAGACTAATAATAATGTAATCCCTTTGATCTCTGACCCTAACCTGACCTGACCTGTCCACCACCATGACCTTTCGCAGTGAAGTTATTATTTTTTTTTTTTTTTCCAGGAAGGGGTGGCGCGGGACAACGGCAGGTCAACTGACATGATTTTTATCGTCCGACTTAAGATGGTGGAGCGATAAAGTTTTAGCCCTCCTGTGTGTGTGTGTGTGTGTGTGTGTGTGTGTGTGTGTGTGTGTGTGTGTGTGTGTGTGTGTGTGTGTGTGTGTGTGTGTATCTCTTCCCATTATAACTCATGTACGGCTTGAGCTATCAACATGAAACTTTCGGGTTATCAAGATATGGCCAAAATCTTTTACAAGTTGGAAAATGGGCACTCGGGGTCAAGCTTAAGGTCACCAAAATGGCTGACAAAGGTCAACTAGTTTTCATCGCCCACATTTAGCACCATTATATCTCATGAACGGCTTGAGCTGTCAACATGCAACCTTCACGGTATAATGATTTGGCCAAAATCTTGGATTTGTCCAACAGTATATTCTGGCGGGTGATTAGCATTCGGCTCTCCAATGCTTTTCTTTCTTTCTTTCTTTCTTTTTATTTTGTATTGAGCAGCTGACCTATCCACTATGCTGACCTTTCAAAGTGACCTAACCCGACCTATCCACCACATTGACCTTTCAAAGTGACCTTACTTGACGGATCCACCATACTGACCTTTCACACTGACCTAATCTGACCTATCCACCTCACTGACCTTTCACACTGACCTAACCTGACCTATCCACCACACTGACCTAACTTGACCTATCCACCACACTGACCTAACCTGACCTATCCACCACACTGACCTTTCACACCGACCTAACCTGACCTATCCACCACGCTGAACTTTCACATTAACCTAACCTGACCTATCTACCACACTGGCCTTTCACACTGACCTAACCTGATCTATCCACCACACTGACCTTTCATACTGACCCAACCTGACCTATCCACCACACTGACCTTTCACACTGACCTAACCTGACCTATCCACCACACTGACCTTTCACACTGACCTAACCTGACCTGTCCACCACACTGACCTTTCACACTGACCTAACCTGACCTATCCACCACTCTGACTTTTCACACTGAGGTCATTTCCACCAGGCAGGGGTGGCGGGGGACAGGCAGGTCACTAATATCGCACGACGCTATCTTTGTATTTCAATTGAACTTTTTGACTATAAACAAATCTCTCCACTGAACAAAGGCGTACAGTGCTAGTTCAAGGTGGTGCACATGTTACACATCTCAATTACCAGCATGTACACATATTACACATCTCAGTTCCCAGGATGTACACATATTACACATCTCAATTCCCAGGATGTACACATATTACACATCTCACTTCCCAGGATGTACACATATTACACATATCAATTCCCAGGATGTACACATATTACACATCACAGTGCTCAGGATTATTACTCAGTTCTCAGGCAGGTACACATACTGTTTTACACATCACAATTCCCAGGATGGTACACATATTACACATCTCAATTCCCAGGATGTACACATATTACACATCTCAGTTCCCAGCATGTACACATATTACACATCTCAATTACCAGGATGTACACATATTACACATCTCAATTCCCAGGATGTACACATATTACACATCTCAATTCCCAGGATGTGGGGGCGGGTCACTTCCCCCCACTGGGTCAGGAGGGAAGCTGTAACAAAAGCAAGGCCTGAGGGAGGGTGAGGGGGCTGGTGGAAGGGCTGACAAGGCTGCCGGGGAGATTTTACCTGACTACACAGAACAAACAGTCAGAAAAAATAAATTAGCCTTCATTATCACTATTATCATCATCATCATCATCATCATCATCATCATCATCATCATCATCATCATCATCATCATCATCATCACCATCATCATCATCATCATCATCATCATCATCATCATCAGGTCATTTTTCCCAACCAAGGCTGGGGTGGGGCAGGGCAGAGTTAAAGGCCATGGGGAGCCTTCCAGTGCCTTGTCTCTAAGGATCCTATTGTCGTCTGCTAAGCAGGATTCCTAACACCTCTTCCTTAGTAATTTATTTTCGAATAGAAAGCGCTCAGAGAGCACATACCTCCTCCAATACCATTGCCATTAAAATGGATCCGGATCCGGGTCCGTGGATATACAGTCTGGATCCGGATCCGGATCCCCCCCAAAATTTAATCTTTTTCTTCCTTGGCCCATGGCCCACCCTTCCACAAAATTTTCATCAGAATCCGTTTATAACTTTTTGTGTAATCCTGCTGACAAACAAACAAACGAACAAACAAACAAACGCGGGCAAAAACAGCACCTCCTTGGCGGAGGTACATTCGTGTGGTTAGTATGCTTTTGTAAGTTATTTATGCTGAGTAGGACGATACGGGAAGAATTTATACAACACGGGATAGGACAGCAAGTTGTAAGATGTATATTAAATCGCTTAGGAAAAGGTGATAAGGAGCTTCTTCAACCGACAAGAATACCCACCTAAGTGCTTAGTTCCGCACATGATGGTAAATATTATTATCATCATTATTACTGTTGTTGTTGTTGTTATTATTATTATTATTATTATTATTATTATTATTATTATTATTATTACCATTATTATTATTATTATTATTATTATCATTATTATTATTATCATTATTGTACGTCATTTTACACAAGCTGCATCTATGACATATGAAAGGAAACATGAGAGAAGTGACGTTTTATAGAACAGACCCTCATTTAGATCTCTTATTTTGACCACTAAAGTGTTGTATTTTGGCCAAGTGTTGTATTATGGCCAAGTGTTGTATTATGGCCAAGTGTTGTATTATGGCCAAGTGTTGTATTATGGCCAAATGTTGTATTATGGCCAAGCGTTGTATTATGGCCAAGGGACTGAGTGAGGTGGTGGTAACATGGCCAAGACAATGTTGTGGATACATCTCTTCACTCTTTCCCTCCCCTCCCCTACCCTTTCCCTCCCCTCCCCTCCCCTACCCTTTCCCTCCCCTCCCCTCCCCTCCCCTCCCCTCCTCCCCCTCCCCTCCCCCTCTCCCCCTCCCCCTGATTCATCCTCCACCCACTGAGGTGTTGGTGGAAAATATCAGTTAAAAAATAAAATAAAATAAAATAAGTAAACCTTGGATCCCAGGCGTGTGTGGACAGGGGTCTGAGAGGCCATCGACTCCAACACGAGAGGTTATCCCTTCTGTACGATTATTATTATTATTATTATTGTTATTATTATTATTATTATTATTATTATTATTATTATTGTTATTATTATTATTATTTTTATTATTATTATTATTATTATTATTATTATTATTATTATTATCATTATTATTATTATTATTATTATTATTATTATTATTATTATTCAGCACCAGACGTGTGTATTCATCTCTGTAAACTATTACAACAGTGGCTGGGGTTATAAAGACAACATAACAACACATCGTCTGTGGTGGCAATAACAAAACACAGGCGGGTCCATATATTACGCTGGTGTGTTGTGGCCACGGCTTAGTCAGCGTTACCAGCAGCCTGCATCATTTATTCCCTTCCTATTCCCACTGCAGGCCCATACCAGCAGACTGAGCCGTCCTTGCAACACTCAGGACACCGCCAGCTGAGTTAACCCCTTCACTACCAGTACTCCCATTCTCGTCGGGTAAGGAAGCTCCCTAATACCTCTTCTTTACCGATTTATTTTTGGATACGTCTGGCTAATATAGCTTTATACGTTATTTATGCAGAGTATAGTGTTAGTAGAATGACTTAACATAGAAGTAGATGGCAAGGTGAAATAAGCAAAATAAACAGCTTAGGAAAATGTGTTAAGGAGCTTCCTTAACCGACGAGAATACGGTCCCTGATGTGTCCTTCGATCCACACAAAACTGCGTAGGTAAAAGGGAGAATACAGCAGTGACGGGAATACGGCAGTGAAAGGGAGGATACTGCAGTGAAAGGGAGGATACTGCAGTGAAAGGGAGAATACAGCAGTGAAAGGGAGAATACAGCAGTGAAAGGGAGGATACTGCAGTGAAAAGGAGAATACAGCAGTGATGGGAATACAGCAGTGAAAGGGAGGATACAGCAGTGAAAGGGAGAATACAGCAGTGAAAGGGAGAATACAGCAGTGACGGGAATACAGCAGTGAAAGAGAGGATACTGCAGTGAAAGGGAGAATACAGCAGTGAAAGGGAGAATACAGCAGTGAAAGGGAGAATACAGCAATTAAAGGGAGGATACTGCAGTGAAAGGGAGAATACAGCAGTGAAAGGGAGAATACAGCAGTGAAAGGGAGAATACAGCAGTGAAAGGGGGAATACAGCAGTGAAAGGGAGAATACAGCAGTGAAAGGGGGAATACAGCAGTGAAAGGGAGAATACAGCAGTGAAAGGGGGAATACAGCAGTGAAAGGGAGAATACAGCAGTGAAAGCGGGAATACAGCAGTTAACCCCTTAACCGCGGGTGTCATTCCAGAATGACGGCGACAAAACTGGACCAAACCGCGGGTGGCATTCTGGAATGATCGTGAATATTTTGAACACCGCGCGTTTTCCCGGCGCGCAAATATTCTCACGCAAGAGTAGCTGTCGAGTTCTTTCACGCCAGCCATCCCACACCTCCCTCCTCCAACCCCGAGGGGACCCCCCCCACCCCTGCCCTGACCCGCGTCAGTCAGTATCTGTCCAGCTCTGTGCGTGATAATGGCGCTCCGTCCCGACTCATCGTCGCTCGCTTCCTCCTCTACAATGTTTAGTGCTAATGTTCCCTCTACCTCTAAACCGGTAAAGGAACTGCCGACGGCGAGGCAGAAGGGGTTGAGCACTCCTGAAATTAGAACTGAGCTGGACAAAACAGTAAGTACTACTCTTGATTGTGGCAGTGAAAGTGACACACTCACAGCAAGCAGTGATGATTTGGCAGTGATTGGTGGTGAACCATTTTCCATTGATAGTGACAGTGATGAAAGTGATCGTGTTGATTCCCCCCCACCACCCCCAACTTACTCTGGGAAAGGAAAGGCTCCTATGGGCAAATCTGGTATTGCACGTGGGAAGGGAGTGAAGCGCAGGCTCACGTTTCCCACACCAGGCCCTAGTACGCATTTCCCATCAATTTCCCGTTCCCCTAGCCCAATTGCCCTCACATCATCATCATCATCATCTGTCGTGCCCTCTCCTCAGTCTACATCATCTGAGGAGTACGAATTACCAAAGCCTGCAAAGCGAGGGAAGGCAGGCCGTGCAGGCCGTGCAGGCAGGCCTAGAACAAAGGGGATGCGTGGCAGTTGGAGGGCAAAGCTGGGCGATAAGCGAGGCGATAAGCGAGGTGATAAGCGGGGTAGAAAGGGTCAAGTTTCACCACGCACCAGGTCAGAAACCCCCGCCTGCCCCCGCTCATTTCCCTCACCCGCGCCACCCCCCACTCACCGCCCCGCACTCACCCCCTCCCCGTTGCCTCCTGCCTCACCCACCTCCCGCTTGCCTCCTGCCTCACCTCCTGCCTCACCCATTGCCTCTACATCAGCTCCTTCTCACGGGGAAACGAGTGAAATGCAACCTGCCCCTGCCACTGAACCACGCACAGGGCAAGTTGATGCATTTGTTTGGACTGACGGTGGAGATTTCCAGCCACACAATCCACCGTTTGATATGACAAATGCTGGAATACAGCCTGCCTTCCCATGCAACGCAGGTGATGAGTTTGTTGATTACTTCCTGGCCTTCCTTGATGATGAAATTGTGCAGCATGTCAGCGATGAGACCAATAGGTATGCAACTCAGTGTGCAGCACAAGGGCTGGGACCTATTGGCTCGCCAAAGCAAGTGTCGTGGTTGCCTGTCGGGATCAGAGAGCTGTATGTTTTTTGCACTCATGTTTTTGATGCCCCATATAAAGAGACATGAGTTGGAGGAGTACTGGCTCGTGGATGACATAACTACTATCCCCATATTCGGGAAGTATATGTCACGGGATCGGTTCCGACAGCTGCTTGGATACCTGCACTTCGCTGATAATGACAACCCGTCCCAAACTGACCCTTTGTGGAAAGTGAGGGATTTCCTCAACAAGATTAGGGATCGATTTATGCGATTTTTCAGGCCTATGCAGAAAGTCGTCATAGACGAGTCCCTGGTATTGTTCAGAGGACGTCTCAAATTCAGGCAGTACATCCCCAGCAAACGCCACCGCTTTGGGATAAAGTTCTTTGTGCTGTGTGACTGTGAGACGGGGTATATAATGGATTTTGTCATTTACTCGGCTAGCACAATGGATGTGAACAGGAAAGACCCCCTTGGCTTCTCTGGCTCCGTTGTAAAAGTGCTGATGGAGAGGTATTTTGGTGGTAATCATGTGCTGTGCACAGACAATTATTACACAGCACCGAAACTCTCCAAATACCTTGCTGAACACGACATTGGCACTGTTGGCACTGTACGGAGCTATAGGAAAGAGTGGCCTAGTTTCCCCGAAGCATCATCATCATCCAGGGGAGATGTTCACCTGAAGAAGTCAGAAAAGCTTCTTGCGATCAGGTGGCATGACAAGAAGGTTGTCAATATGATCAGCACCATCCACAAGGGGGAAATGAAGAGAACTGGGAAGGTCAGCTACAGGACGGGAGAGCCAATCATGAAGCCTGATGCCGTCATTGATTATAATGTAAATATGAGACTCGTTGATAAGTCTGATATGATGATTGGCGAAATAGACTGTCTCAGGAGAAACACCCGATGGTACAGGAAGGCTTGCCTGCACATGCTCGATATGTGCATGCTCAATGCCTTCATTCTTTACAAGACACAAGTCGGGGGCATAAGGCAACCATCACTGAGACAGTTTTCCAAGACTGTCGTTCAGCAGCTACTTGAACGATTTGGTCAGGTGACGGCATTGATCCCGAGGCGACACTCTGACACACAACCTGACCGTCTTGAGTGCCGCAGTTACATGAGCCGGCACCAGCTTGTGAAATTGCCTCCTAAAGCAGGCGGCAGGTTGTCACAGGGCCGCTGCAGAGTATGTTCAACAACCACACGAAGGCCTACGACGAGAAAAATGAGCACACACCAGTGCCTTGAATGCAAAGTAGCTCTATGTGTTACTCCGTTCTTTGAAGATTAACACTCTCTGAGTAAATACTGAAAGTGACAGTGATATATAGTGATGCGACAGTGACGTGCTTTGCCAATAATTGTATAATGGATAATGTAGTAATAAGGGATATTTTGCCTAGAAAATAAAGGAAATATTGGCCAGTATAATAAGTGATATTGTAATAAGAGAATCTGCGGCACTTGTGGAATTCTGCGGCACTTACGTAATTCTGTGATGCGCCAGTGACGCAATATAGTAATGAGTGCATTGTAAATATAATGTACATTGCCCATATTATATGTAAAATAATATTAGAAGTTAGAAAGAATGAAAAGATCACAGGAAACGTCAGTGAGCGGGTGCCGCCGCAGTGAAGTGAGGCGCAGCCGCAGTGAAGAGCGGGCGCAGCCGCAGGGAAGTGCCTTTTACCTACCTCAGTGAACACAGAGTGGGTGTTTATCGTATGTACAGTGTTCATATATGTTTATATTACTATTATGAGAGAGTGGTTGGCATTTGGTACTGGTGTGTGGGGCGTAAAATAGTTATTTCACACCCCTCACTTCTAACGGCTCTCCCCGTCCTGTGAAAGTCAACGAAGTCATGAAACCTACATCAATGGAATGCTGAAGGTTTGTACTTTCTAATGGTACCTTATTTTTTTCTCTAGCTTTATTCTGTGCAGAGTTATTAAGGTTTAAAGATTTGTTTACATTTGGCTGAAACCCCCGCGGGAGAGGACAGTCAGACCAAAACAATACCCGCGGTTAAGGGGTTAAAGGGAGGATACTGCAGTGAAAGGGAGAATACAGCAGTGAAAGGGAGAATACAGCAGTGAAAGGGGTTGGTGTTATTTGTGTGATGTGTGGGATGGGGTGGGAAGCGGTGACGGACACTGCTGGAATGTAAAGGTCAAACTGTCTCACAGAATAAATATAAACAAACAAGTAGGCTACACAAACAAACAAATAAAGAGCAGCATTAAAAAATTTATATACGTAAACAAGCACGCAAACAATTAAATCAAGGTCAAGGAGCGATCGGGGAGTACAACCACGGCCGTGATACAACACACGCGTTCATCGACTGACCTAAGGGCCTAATATTTAACGATGCCCTGTGAGCTTGACCTTTGACCTTTCCCTGTGGCCTTGACCTTTAACCTCTCTCTGTGGTTGACCTTTAACCTTTCTCTGTGGCGTTGAACTTTGATCTTGCCTTATTTCTTTGACCTTTGACCTTTCCTTCTAACCTTGACCTTTGACCTTTCCCTGTGACCTTGACCTTTTTGTATGGCTATGACCTGTCCCTGCAACCTTGTCTTGGACTTTACCTAATGGACTTTGACCTTTCTCTGTGACCATGCTCTCTGACCTATTGTTGTAGTAAAAAAAAAAAAAACTGGCGGATTCTCTCAATCATTGCACTAAGTTTGACTAAATCTGGATAAGTATTGTTTAAGCTAAATGTTAAAACACACACACGCACACACACACACACACACACACACACAGCTCAAAACGTAATGCCAGCTCTTGCTCCGCGAGGGCTGGTGTAATTAAACTAAGTGAAAAATAAATAATAAAATAAGTAAATAAATAGGTAAACAGATAATCAGAAATGTAAATTGACGCAACAGGATGATCGTGTCCTCACTGTGACAGATTTCGCCTTTTTTATACCACTTTTCAGGGATGGTCATTAATCCCTTTGTAACTTGCAATACTTTGGTGATAGAAACTCCGTGTACAAACAGCTAGATAAGGAGTTTATTACAAGCTCACAGTAAAATAGTCTGCCCGTCTCGGCTGCCTGCTATGAACTGATGCAATAACGCCGTCTTCATGCGTGGGAAAGCATGCTGACCTAGCAAGTTTAGTGGGGGCATGTTTGCATTGGGGGGGGAAATATATACATCGGGGGTAGACCCCAATGCATACATGCCCCCACTAAACTTGCTAGGTCAGCACGCTTTCCCACGCCTGAAGACGGCGTTATTGCATCAGTTCATAGCAGGCAGCCGAGACTGACAGACTATTTTACTGTGAGCTTGTAATAAACTCCTTATCTAGCTGTTTGTACATGGAGTTTCTATCACCAAAGTATTGCAAGTTACACCTTTATACGTGTGGTCTCCATATTCCATTGGAGCCCAGTGTCCTCAATACCGGACGCAACTGGGAATTTTCAAGACTTAATAAAGTAAGGAACCCCCGGGTAGTGACCCATGAGCTTTGCAACTATAAGCCGATAGGTGGAGAGCGGTACTACCGGTACAATGCCTCGCACAGGAACTCTGGGATCCAATGGGATTTATATTTCCTGTGTATAAGGCATCACCATTGCATTCTTCAGTAACACTGCGTATCTGGGCATGTGTTCTCCCTAACGCCTCTTCCTAAGCGATTAATTTTCCTTGTTACTCTTTTCCGTCCTCTTCTTAGATATTTAATTCATTCTAATATCAGCATACTGTTCATAGATAACGTACAAAATGATACTAACCGACCGTATCCTAAAATAAATCGTTAAGGATGAGGTGTTACGGAGTCTCCTGAAGAAACCAGACTATAGGCCAGTGTCACATGTATTGTATTCTTAGTATTATAACAAGATTTCCTTAGAGTACTTGACAGGTCTATTACTGAAGCCTCATCTCTCTCTCTCTCTCTCTCTCTCTCTCTCTCTCTCTCTCAGCCTACCATCGTTGTACCACAGTCCACCAGAAAAGTCACCATCAGTATAGGTTCTCCCACAAAGACTTCACTGCTCCATGTGTGATGATGGTGGGGATAGGTGTGTTGTGGTGGTGATGATGATGATGATAATGATGATAAGGTGGTGGAGGAGAGGGAGGATTATGTGCTGAGAGAGAGAGAGAGAGAGAGAGAGAGAGCTGTGAAGGTGAAGTGAGGGTTTGATGACTATCAATTCTGTGCTACAGTGCAACATACACACACACACACACACACACACACACACACACACACACACACACACACACAGGAAAACATATCACTCACCAACCATCATCATTATCATCATCATCACCATTATCACCTCATTACCATCATCATCATCATCATCATCATCATCACTGCGGAACAAACACCTCACCCAGCCTTCTCCACTCTGACCTATTTGCCGCAACCCCATCTCTCTGCCACCAACGTACACCCAGTAACACATCAGGCAGCAGCAGCAACACAAAGTAACACATCAGGCAGCAGCAACACAAAGTAACACATCAAGCAGCAGCAGCAACACAAAGTAATACATCAGGCAGCAGCAGCAACACAAAGTAACACATCAGGCAGCAGCAGCAACACAAAGTAACACATCAGGCGGCACCAGCAACACAAAGTAACACAGCAGGCAGCAGCAGCAACACAAAGTAACACATCAGGCAGCAGCAGCAACACAAAGTAACACATCAGGCAGCAGCAGCAACACAAAGTAACACATCAGGCGGAACCAGCAACACAAAGTAACACATCAGGCAGCACCAGCAACACAAAGTAACACATCAGGCAGCACCA
>NC_136978.1:42418063-42443063 GCF_032717465.1 Coenobita brevimanus
TTGCACAAGCCCACTGCTATACTTACCTCCCATTTCATCCATTCATCAAAATCAAAAGACCTATGGAGGCAGGATATGGTGACAGTGGCAGGTCACGGATGTAGCTGGAAATCGCCAGCTCGAGTCCTGCACATAAGCGGTACTGGCCCAGTGGTCACTGGCATGAGGGCATGTGAGCAGGTCGTGCTTTTGGCAGCATCCAGCGTGCATGCACAGGTGGAAACGAACACCCAATTGCTTATCCTTGGCAGGGAGGGGTTTAGGGGTTTAGAAAAGGTAACCGAAACATTTGCTGCTCCACACCATCTGGTCGGATAACCGCGTCCGTCAAGGCATCCCACATTGTGGGCGAAAGACCAAAAGAATCCAGCTGACTCTTGCTACCTGTAATATACGAACCTTGCTTGATACTGACCAAGACACATGATCATGCTGTAGAACTGCCCTTATTACCCATAAACAGAAAAGGTACAAAACTGACATTGCTGCCTTGTCTGAGACTCTCCTCTCGGGAGAGGACAACCTAACAGAAGCAGGAGAAGGGTATACATATTTCTGGTTTTGCAGTCTAAAGAAACCTAGTGCAGAATATCCAAGAAGCACCTGTGGGTATGTCAGAGAGCCTGATGTCTTGGTGCATACCACTCTCTAAAGGCCAATACTTTCTTTCTTTCTTTTTTTCAAGGAAGAGGGAACCAAAGATCAGGAGCCAGAGGATTGTTACCTCCAAGAAAATACAAAAACAAGATAACGGAGAGCCAAACTCGAGATCGGTTTAATTCGAGATCCTGGACACACTGCGTTAGAAAGACTGGAAATAGTAGGCAGTAGGAAATACAGACAGTAGAAGACAGTTCCAGAGTTGATCTGTTGCATTCAAGAAGGATTGGAAGTACTGTAACAGTTAATTCTTGCATTAGCGAGTTTGACAGAAAAGGGATGAGAGTTTGTTGCTAGACGGGTACTACGTGCCCGTCGTAGTGGTAGAGGGATGCAAGTAGACAGTTCAGAGAAACAGTGACCATTGCATTATCATTAGAAAAGTGAAAATGCTACAACAGTGCAAGGAAATGACAGAGGTTGAGGAGAGCCAGTAAGAGGAGGAGAGTTAATGAGAGGGAAAGTCTTTGACTCCAGCCTGTTTAGAAGAGTTGTATGTGGGGAGCCTCCTCACACGTGAGAGTTGTACTCTACAAAGGGGGAAATAAAACCCGTGTAGTAAGTCAACATCTGCAAACGTAAAGAAGGCACTGAATCGGTTTAGCACACCTAATGTCTTAGATGCAGATTTTATAAGAGGGATAATATGATCTCTCCAAGATAAATCCCGAAAGAATGAAATCCCAAGTATGTTTAAAAATGACGCAGAATTGAACTGATTATTGTTAAAAATTAAAGGGTCCTCTTTCAGAAGATTTTGTCTGGTTGATGAATGTAAGAACTGAGTTTATGATGCATTAAAAACAAGATTACTTTTACCCCAGTCAGAGATGTGCATTAAGTCTGACATTAGGTGTGCCACAGCCTCATCCCTTGTTTGTTGAAGTAACTGCTGAAATGGATGCTGCAGGAAGCAAATGGAAAGGTGAAGGGTGGAGTCATCAGCGTATGAGTGAATAGGGTTAAATGAACAGCTTAGAAGATCATTGATGAACAGAAAGAAGAAAGTTGGCCATAGGACAGAGCCCTGATGAACCCAGCTATTGATATCTCTAGGAAAAGAACGGTGGTCGTCAACAAAAGTAGCTACAAAACAACCAGAATGGAAGATAGAGAAGAAGGCACAGAAAGAAGGACAGAAACCGTGAGAGGGCAGTTTGGAATTAAAGACATATTAAAGCCTCAATAGAAAACCTTTGCGATGTCAAAGCTTTCGCCAAAGTCCCAGAAGGATCCAGAAGTCTAAAGGGTAGGTGAGAAGATCGCCAGTGGAGCATCCCTGGCAGAACCTATACTGACAATCAGAAAGAAGGTTGGGATAGGAAAGTTGCATTATTATTTATTTTTGTTAAGAGTAGACTCAAAAACTTTTGAGAAAAGAGGATGTTAAAGCAACTGGGCGATAGATAAAGGGCTGGGAATGGTCGCCCTTCTTTGGGACTGGCTGAATGAGAGCAAACTTCCAGCAAGAAGGAAATGTACAAGTTGATAGACAAATGCGAAAGAATTTACCTAAGCATGGTGTAAAGCACAGTTCTTGAGGACAACAGGAGGGACCCCGTCAAATCCCTATGTCATGTCAGTATTGAGGTTAGTGATGGCAAAAAATACACCATCTGAAGAAATTTTAATGTCAGCCATGACAAAGTCTAAGGGGGGAAATGATGGAGGACCAGCACTAGAATCATCTGAAGTGGAACTGGAGGAGAAAGTTTGACCAAAGAGTTCTCCTTCATCAGTAGAAGAGCTACAGAGCCATCAGGGTGGAAAAGAGGAGGGAAGGATGATGAGGTAAATTTGTGAGAAAGATTTTGGCAAAGTGCCAGAAGGAGCGGGAAAATTTTGAGTTGGAGAGTTCAGAGCATTTTGTATGAATGAAATTATTTTTGGCAGAGAGAAGAACAGATTTGGCACGATTCCGGGCACAAACATAAATGAGATGAGATTCAGATGTTGGTTGGCTCTGGTACCTTTTGTAGGCCCTCTCCTTGTTGTGGACAGCATTAAATCAAGCGTGATTAAACCAAAGTTTTTTTTTTTTGCATTAGTCGTAGGATATGAGAATGATATGTATCCTTCCGTGCCCTAGAGAATATTCTCCATAAGGCCCAAGGCACACTCAGATAGCTCTCGGCCATGGAAGCATTAATAATTCCAGGGAAAATCAAAGAAGTACTGCCCGAGAACCTCCCAGTCAGCAGCCCCAAAGTGACACAAATAGCCTTCTTGGAAGGGTCCACAGGTCTTACTGGAGTGATAGGACAGGTTAAGGTGATAAGGTTTTGATCAGAGGAACCCAGTGGAGAGGAAATATTAACAGCATAAGCAGAAGGATTAGATGTAAGAGGAAAGATTAACAGCATAAGCAGAAGGATTAGATGTGAGTAAGAGGTCAAGTATGTTGGTACTCTCTCCATGGTGGTCAGGAGCACGGGTATGGTGCTGTACAAGCTGTTCTAGGTCATTAAGGACAAAAAAGATGAAGGCTTATTCATCACGTGGATCAGCGAAAGGAGAGGAGAGCCAAATATTGCAACACTCACCTGTTCCTATACCCCAACGTTTGATTCTCAGGACCCCATCAAAGATTCCTTTTATGACTCTTTGGATGCTACCATTCACTCAGTGTTAATGTCAAACTGATCCTGTTTGGAGATTATAATGCTTGATCTGGCAAGGCATAACGGGCTGCCATGGTGTTGGTAACATGAACAACAATGGCCTTAGACTGTTTTCTTTGTGTTCAGAACACAGTCTGGTCATCACCAATGCAATTTTTAAATTTAAGAATAAACACAAGGCCACATGGATGCAACCACGATCTGGACATTGGTACGTAAGATACTATGTCATTGTAAGGCAGCAAGATCTAAGAGGAGTTCTGATAATTCAAGCGATGAGAGGTGCTGAGTAATCAACAGATCATATCCGTAGTCACCAAACTGCAACTCGTCATGCACCCACAAATATGCCCCAGACCAACCAGCAAGAAGCTAAACTGTAGTAGTATAAAGGATGCAGCAACTTGTAACATCTTCTGCAGCACCGTTACAGACAACCTCTCCCAATGCCCACCACCTGATCCAAATAACAATGCAACAAACCTAGATGCACAGCAGCTGAATATTAAGACACTGCTCCAAAACATCGCATTAGAAACCCTAGGCTTCTCCACTCGTCGTCATAAAGACTGGTTTGATGAAAATGCTGAGGGCATATATGACCTTCTTGCAATGAAGAATAGAGCACATAACAGCTGGTTGGCTCATTCTAGCTCCTTAACCCTAAACATTGAATTCCAGAATCTCAGATGTGAAACCCAGAGAAAACTTCATGACACAGAAAACAAATGGTGGGCTGAGCAAGCAAAAGAGTTGCTAAGACTGGGTGATATTTACAACCAACATGGGTTCTACAAGTCCATTAAAACCATCTATGGGCCAGCCAAACACAACATAAACGCTGTTCAATCAGCCGAAGGAGATCTCCTGAAACACAAGCAAGCAAGCCTAGAAAGATGGGGGCAACACTTCCACACCTTCCTGAATCGAAGAAACTTGGTGGAGCACAATATCCTTGATAACATCCCAAATGCTCCATAAGCAGCAGATCTTGATGTCCCACCTACACTTGCAGCAAGTGTTCAGGCCATCCGATCTCAAAAAAACAACACAAGCCCTGGCCCTGATGGCATACCGTCTAAACTGATCAAAGAAGATAGCCAGTTACCGTACTTCACCAATGCCTCCATAATCTCATACTGATTAACTGGAGCCAAGGAATGGCCAACTTCTGATATTGTAACCATCTACAGGAAGAAAAGGGACCACTCAAATTGTGACAACAGTAGCGGTACCTCCCTCCTTGTAAATGCTAGCCAGGTACTAGCCAAGATAATGTTACACAGACTGATAAAACATTTGACTAAGTCAACACTTCATAAAACACAATGTAAATTTCGGAAAGAAAGAAGTGCTTATGATATTATTGTTGTCCGACAGATACAAGAGAAATGACACGAGCAGATCCGTGACTTGTATAATTGCATTCATCAGTCTCTCAAAACCATTTGATACTGCAAACAGAGAATTTTTATTGAATGCTCTTTCAAAATATGGGGCTTCAAAAAAAGTTCTTACCATCCTAAATAGCCTGCTTGACAACATGAATGTATGTTCATAGGTGGGAACAAATCCAAACCCATCAATGTGGAAGTGGGCATAAAGCAAGGATGTGTCCTGGCTTCTGTCATTTTCAACATCTATCACACTGCAGTCACCCTTTAAAGTCAACAGCAGATGAACCCTGATGATGGAATAAAAATCAAGTTCCGCCTGGATGGTAACTCATTTAATCTCATACTTCTTCAAGCACAGTCAAAGACTGAAACGGCTCATTTCCTAGAGCTACATTACGCTGATGACTGTGATGTCCTTGCACTTACCCGAGAAGCCCTAAAGCAGTCTCTCATCATTATTTCCAACATTTACCATGCAAAAGGGTTCTGAATAAATGTCAGTAAAACAAAAATAATATCTCAGAGAAACAATGTATCAGAGCAAAATGGCAAAAATGTAAAACAGGTGAAGAATTTTACCAACCTTGGAAGTGTCCTCACAGATAAACATAACACTGATGCAAAAGTCCATGCATGAATGAACCACTCCATCTGGGTATCTAAGATCCATAGTCTGAAAATATCAACTTGAGAATCGAGATGAAGGTATCAGTATATACAGCTGTATGCCTCTCTGCCCTCTTATATCGTGCTGAATCCTGGACTACTTACCAGCATCACATCAAAAAGCTTTAGTCTTTTCACATTCGAAGCTTACACCGTATCGTAGGACTCAAATGGGAGGATAAAGTCCTTCACTAACAAATTCTTCACCAGGCAAAATGAACCAGCACAGAAACCATGCTGGCTAAAAAACAGCGTCCATGGTCGGACATATTGTGTCCTGCATGTCCGACCACCGCCTTCCATACCAGGTTCAGTGTGGCCAACTCCCCACAGCACACCACAACTCAAGGGCACAGAAGAAGAGATACAAAGATCATATAAGGACAACTCTAAAGAGAAGCAACATCATATCAAATAATCTTGAAACCAGTGCGTCAGACAGAGAACAGTGGCAAGCCCTCAGCAGTAAAGGAACCATTCATCTCAAAGAAGCTCGGCCAGAGAAGAGCGTGGACAACGGAGACAAGACCGAAACAGGGTTCTCCCAGCATATGCCGACTTGACATGCTGACTGTGTGGCAAGTTTGCAAATCCAGAATTGGTCTACACAATCACACATGTTGGCACCAAAGACTGAGAAACACACCATCTTAGTATAGTAACCGCTGTATTCTGTAGTAAAAGGACAGCTGTAAGTAAAGTAAGTATTAGTTTATTAGCATATTACTACTATTTAATAGTATATTACTATAAGACGGAAAGTATCTGTTAACTCAGTACATATTACTAGCAGAAATTTGAAAACTTTCCTGGCAATAGTCTTCTCTGCTATCCTTGTCTTATTCTAGTAGTTTAGTCACACTTGTAGGAGCCGCATCTATTATCCTTATGTTCTTATGTGAGTGTGGTGAATGCTGTGAAATACGTGTATACTCGCGTATTAGGTAAGGTTTGAGTAATAAGAATATTCAATATAAAAAACAGTTCAACAAAGCAAATACAGATAATACGTGGTATTCAGTGCCGAATTAACTGTGTAAATATATATATATATATATATATATATATATATATATATATATATATATATATATATATATATATATATATATATATATATATATATATACAGAGAGAGAGAGAGGGGGGGGAGAAATCAAACCCCCCTGTGGTATTAGCGTTTAGGTAACAAAAGAAAATAATATTAATGATTCAAAAACAAAAACTGGTTAACATTAATTGGTATGTTTTTTTCTGTGTGTCTCGGGAGCTTAATTACCAGTGAAATAAAATGGCTGCGTGAGGAGGTCTGGCCAACTGTAATATATATAAGAAAAAGAAAAACTGAAATTAATTGTTGTCTGTTTTTACACTCCTCCTGGTGGCATAATTACAGGGTTTGTCTAATGGCCTGTGTTTTATGATATGCTGGAAATAAATACAAATAAATGAATAAGTAAATAACATAAGTGAACTTTACTGAACACAGAAAACACTATGAACATTATGAATCAGTAGAGAAAACACAACCAATAATAATAAGAAACTGAGTACAAATCCAACGATTTATTTAAATCACAGGATAATAATAATAATAGGGTTGTAGTTGTAAAAGGTAGTGTGTATGGTTACCATCGTCCCGGGAGGAACTACCACCATGGTAGTGACGTGGTGCCAAGCTACCGTAGCTTTCCCTGCACAACACTCGTAGGCGGGGAACTCAACCACATTTACCAAGTAGTCAAAGCCCGGGCTGAGACTACTACTCATATATATCTCCTATACACAACTTATCATCTTGGGGACAACACTTCCTCCATATTCCCTGTGCCTCGCCATGTGGAAGGATCTTGTACCGACCCTGGTGTGGCACTGACTGCCACAGGAGGGCGGCTGCTTACTTGTGGTCGATGGGTCTGCTCGACCAGACAGACCAGAGCAGAACCGGTAACATATGTGATGGTTGTAATAAACCGATTACAAAGCTTAGTGAATCTCAGCATCTTTGAAAAAAATGTATAATAATATAATTCCCGGTAAACTATTTTCACACGTGTGATTACAGTTTTTGTCAATTGCCGTTGGAGTAGCAGTGCCTACAAAAAGAAAAGAAAAAAAATAACAACCCCTTCAGCTCCAGGACTTGAAATGCTTCATGAATTTTGCTGATAACATACCGTTTTGTTCAGCTTAGATTACCCTGGCACCAGGAGGGTAAATGAATATATACAGTACTGTATATATATATATATATATATATATATATATATATATATATATATATATATTAATTGGTGTGTATTTTATACCTGTGTGCGCACTTTCATTACCAGTCGATTAAAATGGCCTTTTGGTGTAAGCATAAAAAAAAAAGGAAAAGTACTTAAACTAATTGCTGTTTGTTTGTACATATCCTGGGAGAGTAATTACCAGTTTAGTCCATGGTATATGCTTGATTACTTAGCAGGAAATTTATCC
Organism: Coenobita brevimanus; assembly: GCF_032717465.1. Taxonomy (NCBI): domain Eukaryota; kingdom Metazoa; phylum Arthropoda; class Malacostraca; order Decapoda; family Coenobitidae; genus Coenobita; species Coenobita brevimanus. The sequence continues at coordinate 42,425,886 of NC_136978.1, forward strand.
ATCTATTTATCTATCAATCTATCCATTTATCTATCTACCTATGTGTAGATATAATACCATCCACTCCTTACTTGTCCCATCTAGCACATAGGGGTCCGGGGCTAGGTTACTTAGTTCAGGCATTCATGGCAAGACTGATCAGTCACTCTGGCCTGAGCTGTATTATGTGAACAGTAAACCTCTACCTTCTCTCAGAGGCAGAAACTTAGGATCCACATGTATTTGGAGCGCCTTAACCCGCTACACCACTAGGCATCCATCTGGCTACGTGACTGTCAGCCAAAGCCAACGCTGCAAGTAGTGTCCTGGTTTACCCCCCCCAAAAAAAAAAAAAAAAAAAAATGGTTTGTCACTCAGTGTAGAGTCACGTGAAACCTGAAGGTAGTACTACAAAAAGCAGTGTTGGAAAGAGACGCCTTCACGTGGTACACCGATATAACCCCTGCCGGCTATACAAACGTCCTTTACCTTTCCCCCTATGCACCCATTGGGGGATGTAAGACTGCAGGGGAAGGACGGTTTCAGCCTGCAGTCCACCAGGTCGTCGTCAAGATAAGACTGGTGCCACAAAGACAACTTCATCCAGTTGGTGGAATGTGGCAGCCCCTGAGACACCTACCACAAAGAGGACAATATGCAGCCAACAGCAAAGGCCATTGAGCAAGAGGGTGCATTTGAGAGTAAAGGTGGGTGTGGTAGTAATAGAGGAGGTCACAGTATTCATTACACACGCTAAGCTACCCTGACATACACACCTTTTGACTTCCCTTACACAGAATATATACTTAAACATACGTGGGATTTCATTCTCTCAGGATTTATCTTGGAAAGATCATATTACCTCTCTTTAAAAATCTGCATCTAAGACATTAGGTGTGCTAAGCCGACTCCGTGCCTTATTTACCCCTGCACAGTTGTTGACTTTATACACAGGTTGTATTCGCCCCTGTGTGGAGTACAACTCTCATGTGTGGGAAGGCTCCCCACATGCAGCTCTTCTCAATAACGTGGAATCAAAGGTTTTTCGTCTCATTAACTCTCCTCCTCTTACTGGCTCCCTTCAACCTTTGTCTCTTCGCCGCACTATTGCATCTTTATCTCTTTTCTATCGCTACTTCCATGGTCACTGCTCCTATGAACTGTCTGCTTGCATCTCTCCACCACTATTCTGGGCGCGTAGCACCTGTCTAGCAACAAACTCTCATCCCTTTTCTGTCCAACTCACCAATGCAAGAGTTAATCATTGCTCTCATTCCTTCATGTATGCAACAGGTCAACTCTGGAACTGTCTCCCTCTGTCTGTATTTCCTACCGCCTGTGATCTCCATTATATCAACTGCAGTGTGTCCAGGCATCTCGAAATGAATGAATCTTGAATATGGCTCTCTTTGTTTTGTTTTTGTTTTTTTCTTTTTAGAAGGAACAGTAATGCGGCCTCCTGGTATCTGGTTCCTTCTTTCTATCATAAATAAATAAATAAATAAATAAATAAATATATATATATATATATATATATATATATATATATATATATATATATATATATATATATATATATATATATATATACACATTCAGTACCCTCGCGTCCAAGACGGTAATATTGTAGCCTGGAGGTCCCGTCTTGGACGAGAAATGTCTTGGACCAACACAAGACCTTTGGAAAAACTTAATATTGTCATAAAATCTTCGAACAGTGCCTCTAAAAACATTAACCTACACCTCTTTTGGCACCAAAACAAATTTCCTCACCTTGAAAGAGTGTGTTTCTGAGCTTGTTAACTCCAGCTTAGCAGCTCAGTTATTTCCAGCTTAGTAGCATAAGGTAGATGGCGGCACTCCAAGGGGTTAGCAGACGGTTTCCTAGGCACTCCAAGGGGTTAGCAGACGGTTTCCTAGGCACTCCAAGGGGTTAGCAGACGGTTTCCTAGGCATGGTTACGTAAGGAGAGACAGTAACTTAGCAGCAAACGCTGAGTGCAACACGCGGTAAGTGCGTCCACGATGCTCTAGTGAGAGACAAAAGCAAACTCCGCTTGCTCATCACGTGACCAGATGCCAATATTTTATTGGACAACATCGCAACCACGTCACTCTCCCGGGCGCGGGAGCTGTGTTGGACTGGGCGAGACCGTCATAGCTGTATTCTCCTCGGGTTTGGGCCGTTATGAACCGTTGGTTCCGTATTGGATGTATGCAACCGTATTACAGTAATATATATATATATATATATATATATATATATATATATATATATATATATATATATATATATATATATATCAAGAGAGAGAGAGAGAGAGAGAGAGATTAAATAAAAGAGAACATTAAGAAGTGGGAGAGGGAGATAGAACATGTAGAATGAAGGAACGATGGAAGAAGTGATAGAACTATAGCCTACTGTGAAGTAAGGAAGGCGAAACTAAACGAAAGATGGAAGGAAGGAAGGACGAAAGCAAGCAAGGATAAACAGAAGGAAGGAAAAAAGGAGGGAAGGAAGGAAGGAAGGATGGAAGGAAAAAAGGAATGAGGGAAGGAAGGACTGAAGGAAAAAGGGCAGGAAGGAAGGATGAGGGATTAAAGGAATGAAGGAGGGAAGGGAGTAAGGAAAGAGGGAAGATACGTAGAAAGGGAGGAAAGAAGAAAAGATGAAAAAAGTGGAAGAAAACAAGGGAGAAACGTAGGAAGGAAAGGAAAAAAGGAAGAAGGAAGGAATCAAGGATGTAATGGACTGTTTCTTGTGTGCAGTAAGAATTAATAAGATTGGCAGAGCATTTTATACCTCACTGACAGAGAGAGAGAGAGAGAGAGAGAGAGAGAGAGAGAGAGAGAGAGAGAGAATCACTGTATATTTAATCACGTGGTCTAATACAAGCTCAGACCCACTAGGAAACTCCCCAACTCCTCATACCCTCCATTCTTCTTCTCTGCCCTGCCTCCTCCATCTCTCTTTTCCTCCTCTCTCCTTTTCTCTCCTACCTTCTTCCCTCCTCAAACCCTCTTTTCTGTCCATTACTTCCCCCTCTTCACCTCCCTCTCCCCTGTTCTTCCATACCTCTAGCTTTTTCTCCCTCTTCTCCCCCTCCTTTCTCTCCTCCTTCCTTTCCCTCTTCTCCCCCTCCTTTCCCTCCTTCTTCCACTTCCCCACCTTCTTCCTTCTATCTTTCTTTCTGTTCCTTTACTATCCTTACTACTACAATGGCCTCCTTCATCTTCCCTTCCCCTCTCTACTCTTTTCTCTCTCTCCCACCTTAACTTTCCTTCCTCTCTCCTCTCCCATCCTTCTAGGTTCATTTTATTCTCGTTTCACATTTTCTCTCTTTTTTTTTTTTCCTCCCACCCCACTTCTCTCCTCTTGACACTCCTTGTCTTTCCCTCTGCCTCTGACCACCAGTCTCAATTTTCTTATGATCCGACTCTGGGCAGGGACCAAACAGCCTCATACCTAAAGGCCAATAGTTATGGTATGTGCCACACTCCCTCACATGTCACCACTTGGGCACTAACACCCACTGTCCCTATCAAGTACATGGTAGGGCTGGCTCATCCAGGACTGGTGCACCTGTGTTAGGGGAGGTGTTTGTATGACATGTCGGTGGAAGATCAGTAAAGTTTGTTGTGACCAAATGTAGCTTATCAAACCCCTCCCAGCCCCAACCTGAGACCCACCACGCGTCAGTTTACACAACAGACAACTTCTCTAACCACTCGGCATCGTGTGTGTGTCATCTTAATACCAACCAGTCTTGATTAGGGTTTGTGAGGATCAACTTTCCTTGACGATGTTTGTCAGACTCTGAACTTTGGCTTCCTTCTCTTTAAGCAGTTAAAATATAAATAAATTCTTTAAAAAAAGGAAGTACTATAGAGTATGTTCCTTGAAGGAGAAGTATCTCAGCCTCACAGCCTTGAGTTCCTTCTTTTCAAATACTGAAAAATAGAAACAAATTAGAAAAAAACGCATTATAGACTACATTATGCACTACACTATAACGGTCGCTATAAGGTACAGTATTTATTCTCTGTACTGTAACATTCAGTGTATAGTAACAGAGTACAGTACTGATGCAGTATTCTGTACCATCCTCCTTGCCCACCGCATCTGGATAGTACAGGACAGTTCTGGTATACACGTTTTGAGTGAGTAATAAAGGAGGTTATTGGTCTTCACCTCCCCCCCCCCCTGGCTTATGTGTTTATGTCCTGAGGTGGTGGTTGCTAGGAGAGAGAGAGAGAGAGAGAGAGAGAGAGAGAGAGAGAGAGAGAGAGAGAGAGAGGGAGTTCCTTGACCGACGGATCGATGAAATTATACTTAACGGCATAACAACAAAAATGTTATCCTAAAAAAAAGAAAAAAAGAACATTTCAGAGAGAGAGAGAGAGAGAGAGAGAGAGAGAATCCACACCGATTCTCTAGTTCTCTCACGACCCCTCCTCCCCACTTCCTTTTCTCTCTCTCATTGGCTAAACTGACTGGGGTGACTCTGTTGTCTGTCTTTGTCTGGATCTGCCCTGTATTCTCTGTCTGTCTTTATCTCTTTGAATTAGTCTCTCTCTCTCTCTCTCTCTCTCTCTCTCTCTCTCTCCATGGGGCACAAAATATCACAAAGCTCTCCAACAAACCTTTCCTCTTTGCTGTTTTCTTTCCTTCTTTCTTCTTCCCCTTGACTGAAGTCTGGCAGAGTCACTTTAATTTTTGTTTTAATTCTTGTTATGCGATTTTGTCAAAGGATTTCAGTTTAGAATTTCGTATGCTTGAATGAATTGTGGATGACAAATAGATAGATATATAGATAGATGGATAGGTAGACAGACTGACAAAGGGATGGATGGACAGACACTGACAGATATATGCAGATATATGAGAGAGAGAGAGAGAGAGAGAGAGGTGGGGGGGAGAAGGTGACAGGGCATGTTCACTGTATTTACAACACCGAAACAAGCAATCGAGAGAGAGAGAGAGAGAGAGAGAGAGAGAGAGAGAGAGAGAGAGAGAGAGAGAGAGAGAGAGAGAGAGAGAGAGAGAGAATATTTTCCATCTGTAAGTTGCCAATACCAACTGAGAAGATTCAGAGGAAAATACACAACTGTATTGTCCTAAAGACTCAAATGATTCAGCTCACGACAGGCAATGGGTAATAGTCAAGCATGGCTAATGCATTAACTCACTGATAGTTGAAAATTGGTTTAAAATAACCTTCTTTCTCAGGAATGAAAACACTACGGAATTACAGGCACAGTCAATGGTTTAGTTACATCCAGCTCCATCATATCAGCTATAAGTCTATCCGCAACAGTCCTGACTTAAGGAAATCTGAATGTAGTGATATAAACTGGCAGAGCACCTACACTTGTGATAGAAATTAAATTAGTCCTTCCCATCAGTTCTCTTGGCAGAGTAACAGTATGAATGTAATAATGGAGAGCTGTTGTCTTATGTTCAGGATAATCCAATCATCAACGTATGTCTCAGTTATGCTGGGAGAGTTTTGTGACCGAGAAGACAAGGGTAACAATAGCTGATGCCTCCTGGCACACAGTTACAGTCAAAGGATATACTGTACCACAAAATTAAATACCGATCATCGTTGTTTGACAGGTATTATAGTCAGTTTGTTTTTACCTGATGGAACTGGGCAACTCAAAATTGAGTACAGTTATTAAGTAACTGCTGCATCAAATACAATTAGCTATAGTTACCAGGTAACAAGTCCTTAGCTACAAGTCAAACTGACCCTCCAACCTGATTGCAACAAAATTTTAACTGAGCTGAAAGTGGTTACAGATCATCTTCAGATTAGAGCAAATGCACTGCTGTACTGCTGAGTACAAAAATATATGTTCTCTGTCATTGGTAAAGTAAAGGGCTGACTCAAAGATGACACCATTCATGCAAGACGACTCTAGCAGGGTTATTGCATTCATATCTTCCGTTGCACCAAAACACAAACCAAGATTCTCATGACTCTGTGCAGCTGTAAATGTGCGCATCATTTACAACAGCACTACACGTCTCAGTAAGTGTTACAAATCACTCAGGAAAGAAAGTGGGTTATGTAGAGAGGAGTCAGAGCCTGTATGCTCAACGAGGGAGGTGACAGACCGCTTGTCACAGTTTCTGAATGAGAAGCGAGCCATCATCTGTAGTCATCACTTACAGCATCAATGAGTGTGAACATGGGTTGATCTGGTGGTACTTTATCTATAGCTGATATGAAGAGACCATAAAAAAGATGCCATTCTAAGCAGATAAGGATCACAAAAATATTCTTAGCTATCGTGTTGAAGCCCACTACCATGTTGGTGGGTAAATGAAATATTGGCTTTACTGTATTCCTATATTATGATAAAAACTCTATGTCACTAGTTGGTCTGTATTGGCTTGCAGTCACTGAATCACTGAAAACACCAGTTAACTGCATTGCTAGAAGGGTATATGTTGTGGCAGCAGGCAATAATGCAGTTATGAAAGATAACCTTTTTTGTTTTCCAGAAGATGGGTAGATAGGTACATATTATAAAGCAACTTTTCAATTCAGGATGAGGGACTAGGTAAAATACTGGCTCAAGACTGCAGCACATGGTGAGCTGCCATCAATAACATGACCTACACAAACTTGCATGGTCAATGGTCCCTATACCAAGGCATAATTTGTTTTAAAAATTTTCTTAAAGTATTTGGATTTTCTGAACTGGCTATTGCCTACAACAGTTTGACACTGCCAAAAAATAATACCCTTAACTTACAGGAGAACTACACAATCTAGCCATGAAAATCATACAGAAAATATCAGCCATGAAGAATCAGTACACTGCCATCTTTACTGAGGCATATCCCATTCCTCAAGTAGTCACACCTCAGGGTCAAAGTACAGGACTTAGACTATAATGGTACCTGTATAACTGCTTATGAATTTGTTGGTGAACTACCAAACAATTCCTCATTACAATACACCACCATTATGCATTTCAGTCTACTTACCCACACACTCCACACACACAAACACAACTTCTCCCTCTTAGCATCTCGTTATACAGCCCTGGCCGCTTTCCCTATACCATATGCAAGCCTATTTCCTCTCAGGGCCTTCATAGCATCAGCCATATGTCTTCCCTGTGTCACTCTACTCTCCACTTCCTTTACAGTTTTACTTCTCTTTTCCTTCACTTCACCCTGGTACTTAAAGTTAGCAGATTAAGTCTTTCTCCATTTATCACATAGGGAGTCACTTTCTCAACCATCATTACCATTACCTGTCTTTACTTTCAAAGTACAAAGCCAAGAGCATTAAAAAAAAAAATGGTCTGAAGTTCTTGCTTACTATTTGCAAGTAGCATAGCATCATCTGCATATGAGAGGCTTCAGATAATCCACCACTCACCATTTAGTAATATTCACATCACTCCCTCCATAACTCTTCAATAACAGCAGTAACAGAATACAGAAAGACCATGGCCTCCCCCTCCCCCTCTAAGGCTGAGACTGAGGGACGGATTGGAGAGGTAATGATATATAAGCAAGGGTGGTGAGAGTCGGAGAGGGGGGGCAGCCCTACGGCAGATGACAAGTGGCATGGAGGTGATTTGCCAGTACGTGGGCCTTGAGATCATCCCCGCTGATATTAACGTATCTGGCAATAGACTGGAAGGCATACAATGACAACATACTACAGATACAGTAAATGCATCAAGAAATAAAAGTATTTCAAATAACTGATCATAGGAATGTAACTGGAAACTATGTTGTACCATCCCCATAAAAAAAAAAAAAAAATGCTTCATAGAATGCCTCGACAGAATACCTTCTCCTCCACCCAACACTTGGACAAATGCCTCACCAATGTCCCTCTTCCTCCATTTAACACTACACTTCACAACTACACAGCCACGATACCATCCAAAACCTCCAACCAAACAACATCCTTCATGAACCCCCAACGGACATTTACTCACAAAAAACCACCCTACCCAAAGACAAGTGCACTCAGCTAGACTACAATGAGACTCTTCCCTGCTGCAGTTCCAAGGTAAAATATAAGTAAAAAACAATCCACAATGCCCTCAGTGTAATGCAGCCCGCCACACACCTCAACACACTTCAAGCATCACACTACCACAGGAGATGTCAACAAAAGATCTCTGGGGGTATGCAGCTAAAGTGGCTGATTTCCTGCACTCCATTGGGTTCATGTCCATATTAGCCTGGGGTCAAGACAATGACAATAACAAAAACAACAATGATCACAATGAGCACTAGACAATTTTACTCAACTGGTTTCATGCCCGAAAGAGCCCGGTGTCAAAACAACAAGAAGCAACAACTGATCTTATTCAACTTAGGGTAGATCTCATTGTGAAGGCGTTAATGGATAAGCAATCTAACCATTCTAGTTAGTGTTTCCTAACCTGAATCAAACTGTTAATGAGGTAGGAAAAAAAAAAGTTAAAAAAGGTCAACAGACTGAAAAGGTGGACCAAATGGCACGCAGAGATCACCAATGCCCTTGCTGGTGAGTGCTGGTGGGTCAGGCTGTGATAAAGAGTCAGCTCATGCCTGCAGTGGATACAGGTAACTTCAAAGGTAACAACACTGTCATCCTCCCAGCCCAGCCTCCATAACTGAGTTCACCATTGCTCCACACATCACCAGAGTGATTGGGTGTCTGGCAAAGAATTAACCACACCAGGCAGCAGCACAGTAAGTAGCACCACACCAGGCAGCAGCACAGTAAGTAGCACCATACCAGGCAGCTGCACAGAAAGCGATGTCATGCCAAACAGCAACAAGGCACACCAAACTGGCCAGAAAATCGACGAGAAGCGCAGAAGTAAAGATGGAAGGGCAAAAATATGGATACTTTTCTTTCATCCACGCTCAACTTTTCGCCAGTTTAAAAGGAAGGCGTTTTAAAGAGGAGTAAGGGGGTAAAAAGAGAGAGAATTAAGGGAAGGAAGAGAAGGAGAGTGGGAAATGAAAAATAAGGAGAGAAAGAGAGAGGAAGAGAGCAATTTAGCGAGGAAAAAGGAGGGGGAGAGAGGTAGGGATGAGGAAAGGAGGGGAAGGGAGAGGATTGAAGGAAAGGAGAAGAGGACGAGGAGGGGGAGATGTGACGGATGGAAGGGTGAAAGGGAGAGGATGGGATGGAGACGAGGGGAGAGGAAAAGAGAGGAGAGGAGAGGAGACGAGAGGAGACGAGAGGAGAGAAGAGCAGAGAAGAGAAGAGATGAGAGGAGAGGAGAGGAAGAGTGAGGGGGGGAAAGAATGGATATGAGAAGAAAAAGAGATTAAATTAAGGGAGGTAATGAAATAAGGGCTAGGAAGAAAAAGACTGGAAAGTGGTTAGAAGGGGATTATTGAGGGTAGAAAGATGAAAGAGAGAGAGAGAGAGAGAGAGAGAGAGAGAGAGAGAGAGAGAGGGAGAGAGAGAGAGGGAGGGAGGGAGGGAGGAAAAGTGAGAAAAGAAAAATGAGCTCACAAAGGAAAGGAAGAAAGTGAAGGAAGAAACGGGTGAGGACAAAAAGGAGAGGGAAGCAGGGGAGAAGAGGAGGAGAGGAGAGAGAAGGACGGAGAGGAAGGGAGAGACGAGTGAGGGAGGGAAAGAGAGAGGGGGGAGGGAGAGTAGACATGCTGGAAAGAGGGAAGGGAAAGGGTGGGAGAGAGAAAGGGAGTGGGTGTGGAGGAGGGGAAGGTAATGGAGCGATGGGGAGGGAACTTAGGTGGAGGGGGGAAGGGAGGAAAATGATGAAAGGGAGAGGAGAGCTGGGGAGGAAGAGATGGTGTCGGAGAGGATTGGAGGAAAGAGAAGGGAGTAGGAAAGGGGAAGGAAGGCGATGAAGGTACAGGGAATCAGAGGTGAAGGGAGTGGAGGGGAGTGGGGAAAGAGAGGTTGAGGGGGAGAAAAAGGATGGGGAGAGGAGGGGGATAGAGGTAGAGTTAGAGGGGGGAAGAAAGAGATGGAGGAAGGGGGGTAAGGAGGGGAGAGAAAGAGATGGGGGAGATAATGGGAAGAGGAGAGGAGGGGGATGGGTCACAGAGGTGGGAGATAGAGGTAGAGTAGGAAGGGGGGGGGGCATAGATATGGATGACGGAGGGAGAGGAGGGGAGGGGTAGGAGGAAGTGGAGTGGAGGGAGAAGAGTCACAGCGGAGGAGGGGACGGAGGTAGGGGAAGGGGGGAGGGAGGTGCAAAATGGAGGAAGGTGGGAGGGGCGTGACAGCTGAAGGTATAGGAATAATAAAGGTTATATTTCTACCTATCAACTACACGCTGCTCATTAAGGCAGGTAATCAGTGTTGCTGAGTGTCGGTGTTACCTTGCAATACCAGGTGCAGTGGTCGTACTAACACCCCCTACAAACGGACATTCTTAAGGCCAAAGTTACCAAGAGCTGCGGAAATTCTCTACGGTGGTATCCCATTACCGTTCTTAGGCCCATAGACAATCTTGGGCTGAGGTTAAGGTCAGTGTGTCGTCACAGGCCTCCGTAGCCAATCACCGTATCGGTATAATCCGAGGCGAGTGGAAGCGATCCTGGAAGCGACCAGTCACCAAACACATGGCGAGGCGGCTGGTTTGTTGACATATGGGGCAAAGGGACGTGCCTTATACTAAATGAAAGTGACATGGATGCCTTGATTCTTGTCTAATTTATGACATTATACAGCTAATTTATCAACTATAAGCATACTGATCGGCTGTCAATAAATCAGGGTACCTAAAGTGTGCATAAATATAATACAGCATGGGTTAGTGAGGGACGCTGGGACTGGCCCGTTAATGCCTGTGTCTACGTAGCTCCCACCAAGATACATTTCACTTCACTTGTCTGATTTTATCAGCCATAGTTCATCACACAGGCTAAATATTTTCTCTGACTGATATCTGGGTAAAACTTGAATTTTAGTAACACGTTCATCGAGGAAATAAGTGGTTAATCAGAATGTATGGGAATTTTAAGCGTGATGTAAGCTAAATTTTCTGTATATATTTGTTGGTTTTAATGATAGTGGACGAGGACCCCTTATCCAGTTTTGCCAAAATCGTTACCATCTTAAAAAGTGTTCATCATTACTTCAAGTAGCTGTAGAGTATCTGTGAAGGCAAAGTCACAGCACAAACGATCATCAAGTAATGCGACAAACTCCTGTGTACCATCTGCTGGCTTCACAATATCTACATTCTTTCTTAAAACCTCAGATGATAATACTGGTTAAATATATCAATATTTATGCAAGTGCATTATTTGTAAAGCACAGTTTTAAATAAATACTTCGAAACAATGCTCTCTTTAGAGTTACGAATAAATATAAGGAAGCCTCCAACCCTCCTTGGGCCACGACCAATGTAACTGTCTGGAGAGAGTTTAGTAAATCCCACCGTAGCCCATTGCCCGTATCTGGGTGATATACGGAGGAATTATGGCCGCATCTTCGCTGTGAAGTTTGGTAAGTCCACGCCAAATCCCGCTGGACAACAGGCACAGGCACACAAGTGATCTCGGGTTTGTCCACTAAGTTAGATGCGTGAATCATTAGGTGGGGAATAAATGAATGAATTATTGAATAATCTACTGAATAAATAAACATCAAGACTGCTGAATGACTAAATAACTTACTAAATGACCAACTAACCTAACCATCCAACCGTCCAACCATCCCTTCTGATTCGGGCCTGTATGAGAATTTAATCACTCTGGCATTTAGAGGCAAATGAATAGTTACCAGAAGGACTGGTGGATGGATGGGTCGATGGATGGATCAATGGATGGGGCTGACAATTGGACGAATGGATAATTGGTGGATGGATAGATAATTGGTGGATAGATGGATAAACTGGTGGATGGATAACAAAGACCAATGGCTGAAAAATTATGTGGACACGAAATTGTCTGAGTTTCAGACTAAGTAACTGCTGACTGGTAGAAGGACAGATGAATGGAATAGTTGGACAGATGGACAGACTGAGATAAATAAAAACATAACCGGTACATGGACCGATATTTAAGTAAAATTACTACAACACACACACACACACACACATACACACACACACACACACACACACACACACACACACACACACACACACACACCTCACCTTCTTTTTCTAACGGAGACTCAGCTGTCTGAGGCAACTGACAGCAAACCCTTTTCTGTATCCTCCTACTTTCTCTATACTCATTTCAAAGCCAAAGGTGGCTGTTGTGTATATATACGTAACGACTTATCTTGCTCTCGTGTTCCTGAACTTGATTCTTCTGAATTCTCCACACTCTGGCTTCGGCTTTCCTGTCATTCTCTGACTAAATATATCTGTGCTGTTTACTTATCCCCTAATTCTACTGACTATCAAAAATTCTTCGACTATCTTACTTCTACGATGGAACACATTCTATCCATTTCTCCTTTCTCTGAAATCTCCATTCTTGGAGATTTCAATGTTCACCACCACCTTTGGCTCTCCTCTCCTTTCACGGATCCACCTGGTGAACAAGCCTACATCTTTTCTATCCTTAATGACCTAGAGCAGCTTGTACAGTACCCAACCCGTATCCCTGACCGCCTTGGAGAGAGCTCCAACATACTTGACCTCTTCCTCACAACTAATCCTTCTGCTTACTCTGTTAATCTTTTCTCTCCGTTGGGCTCCTCCGATCACAACCTTATTACCTTAACCTGTCCTATCACTCCGGTACGGCCTGTGGACCCTCCAGGGAAACGTCGTCTGTGGCATTTTGGGGCCGCAGACTGGGAAGCCCTCAGGCAGTACTTCTTTGATTTTCCCTGGAATGATTATTGCTTCCATGGCCATGAGCCATCTGAGTGTGCCTTGCGCATTACGGAGGTTATTCTCTCGGGCATGGAAGCATACATTCCTTTCTCATATCCTTTGACTAACGCAAGAAAGCCTTGGTTTAATCACGCTTGTTCTAATGCTGTCCGCAACAAGGAGAGGGCCTACAAAAGGTACCGGAGCCAACCCACCCCTGAATCACATCATCTTTACGTTTCTGCCCGGAATCGTGCTAAGTCTGTTCTTCGCTCTACTAAAAATAATTTCATCCATACTAAATGCTCTCAACTCTCCAACTCGAATTCTTCCCGCTCCTTCTGGCATCTTGCCAAAAATCTTTCTAACAACTTTACCTCATCATCCTTCCCTCCTCTTTTCTACTCTGATGGTTCTGTAGCTATTTCTTCTACTGATAAAGCAGATCTCTTCGCACAGACTTTCTCCTCCAATTCTACCTTAGACGATTCCGGTGCTGTTCCTCCATCACTTCCCCCCTCTGACTTCCTCATGGCTGACATCAAAATTTCTTCAGGTGATGTATTTTCTGCCATCACTGGCCTCAGTACTAACAAGGCATATGGGCCTGATGGAGTCCCTCCTGTTGTTCTCAAGAACTGTGCTTCTGTGCTTACACCCTGCCTAGGCAAACTCTTTCGTCTTTGTCTGTCAACTTGTACCTTTCCTTCTTGCTGGAAGTTTGCTCTCATTCAGCCAGTCCCAAAGAAGGGTGACCACTCCCAACCCTCCAACTATCGTCCAATTGCTTTAACATCCTGTATTTCAAAAGTTTTCGAGTCAATTCTTAATAGAAAAATTTTAAGGCATCTTTCCTATCACAACCTTCTTTCCGATCGTCAGTATGGGTTCCGTCAGGGACGCTCCACTGGCGATCTTCTCACCTACCTTTCAGACTCCTGGTCATCCTCCTTTCGGGACTTTGGCGAAAGCTTTGCCATTGCACTTGACATCTCAAAGGCTTTCGATCGAGTCTGGCATAAATCTTTAATTTCCAAACTGCCCTCCTACGGTTTCTATCCTTCTATCTGTGCCTTCATCGCTAGCTTCCTTTCTGGTCGTTCTATAGCAGCTGTTGTAGACGGCCATCGTTCTTCTCCTAGATCTATCAATAGTGGTGTTCCTCAGGGCTCTGTCCTATCACCAACTCTCTTCCTTTTATTCGTCAATGATCTTCTAAGCTGTACATCTAACCCTATCCACTCATACGCTGATGACTCAACCCTTCACCTTTCCATTCGGTTCCCGCAACGCCCATCTCAACAGTTACTTAAACAAACAAGGGATGAGGCTATGGCACACCTAATGTCTGACTTGGCTCGTATCGCTGACTGGGGTAAAAATAATATGGTTGTCTTTAATGCATCTAAGACTCAGTTCTTACACCTTTCAACTCGACAAAATCTTCCACATGTATACCCACTAATGTTTAATAATATTCAGCTTAATCCTGCATCATCCTTGAACATGCTTGGGGTTTCATTTACTCGGGACTTATCTTGGAAAGATCATATTACATCTCTTGTAAAATCTGCTTCCAAGAGATTGGGTGTGCTAAGCCGTCTCCGCTCTTTCTTTACCCCTGCGCAATTGTTGACTCTATACAGGAGTTTTATCCGCCCCTGTGTGGAGTACAACTCTCATGTGTGGGGAGGCTCCCCTCATACAGCTCTTCTCAATAGGGTGGAGTCAAAGGCTTTTCGTCTCATTAACTCTCCTCCTCTTACTGACTCCCTTCAACCTCTGTCTCTTCGCCGCACTGTTGCATCTTTATCTCTTTTCTATCGCTACTTTAATGGTCACTGCTCCTCTGAACTGTCTGCTTGCATTCCTCCACCTCTACGACGGGCGCGTAGCACCCGTCTGGCAGCAAACTCTCATCCTTTTTCTGTCCAACTCTCTAATGCAAGAGTTAACCGTTACTCCCAGTCTTTCATTTATGCAACAGGTCAGCTCTGGAACTGTCTCCCTCTGTCTGTATTTCCTGCTGCCTATGATCTCCAGTCTTTCAAACGCAGTGTGTCCAGGCATCTCAAAATGATCGGATCTTGAATTTGGCTCTATATTGTATTTTGTTTTTCTCTTGGGGGGAACTGTTACTGCGGGCTCATGGCCTTTGGTTCCTTCTTCCTCGCATAAAACACACACACACACACACACACACACACACACACACACACACACACACACACACACTCGCTGGTGCAGTGGTAACGTTCCCGCTTGCCAACTGGTGGACGAGAGTTCGCGCCTCGCTCAGGTTGCGAAAAGTTTCACTGACGAAGTGGGTGGTTTCTGTCCCCCTAGAGCAAGGGGACGGGTGTGTGCGTGTGTGAAGGTCACAGCCTTGCCCTTAGATCGGACTATATGAGCTCTCAGCTCCCTTCCGGGAGGGTAAAAGCTGACCATCACGACCATCAAGTGATCCTGACCGACCCGGTGAATTACACAAACACACACACAATATATATGCCGGATACGTAAGTAGTAATTGATATAATCCACAAAGCTTTGAGAGAGAAAGAGATCATGTATTTGATGATTAAGCCATATAGAAAGCGACTCTGAGCAAGAGAGAGGACATCTGTTAAATCTCTCTCTCTCTCTGAATCTGAATATAATTTGTTCCCATTTACTTCAGTCCAATCTCTTCTCTACTCTCCTCACGATTTCGTACTTTTCCTTTCCTTTCCACGCCATTCATCTCCTTTCTTTAATTTTGTTTCTCTTCGTCTCCTTTCCTTTCTTATTCTTTCCCTTCCTCTCCTTTCTTTAATTTTCTTTTCCTTTCTTTTCTTTAATTTTCCTTTCCTCTCCTCCCCTTCCCATCTCTCTCCATTCCTCTTTCGTTTCATTTCCTCTGCATTCATCTCCGTTTTCTCTCTTTTCCTTTCCTTTCCTTTTTATTCATCTCCTTTCCTCTCCTCTCTTCTCCTCTCCTCTTGTTATCTCTCCCTCCTCCTACCCTTCTCTCTGTTTACTCTTCCCTCCTCCCCTTTTGAATAATTTATTTCTCTGTCTCTGTCTCTGTCTGTTTGTCTATCTGTCTGTCTGTCTGTCAGTCTGTCTGTCTGTCTGTCTGTCTGTCTCACTCAATAAAATTTGTTCCCATATACATCAGTCAAGTCTCTCCTCTTCTCTCCGCTGCTCTTGATTTTGTACTTTTCCCTTCCTTTCCACGCCTTTCATCTCCTTTCCTTTCTTTTCTTTTCCACATCTCTTCTCTGATACATTTTGTTTCCCTTCGTCTCCTCTTCTTTCGTTTTCTCTCCTTTCTTCTCCTTTCTTTCATTTTACTTTCTTTTCTTTAATACCCATTCCTCTCCTCTCCTCTCGTCCTTGCTTTTCTTTTCCTTTCCTCTCTTCTCTTTCCCTCCCCTCTTTTTTCCTCTTTCATTTCTTTTCCTTTCCTCTGCATTCCTCTCCTGTCTTCTTCTCTCTTTTCCGTTCCGTTCCTTTCCTTTCCTTTTTAGTCATCTCCTCCTCCTCCTCTCCTCCCTTCTCTTCTCCTCTTGTTATCTCTCCCTCCTCCTACACTTCACACTGTTTACTCTTCCCTCCTCCCCTTTTGAATTATGTATCTTACTTCTCTCTGTCTCTCTCCCTCTCTCTAAAACACACACACACACACACACACACACACACACACACACACACACACACACACACACACACACACACACACACACACACAAGCCTAACTGCACGCAAATAAGAACCGCACGCAACCACAGTCAAATGTAAACACACCCGATTTCACACACGCAGTTCTGCACACAACCTCGCTCTTATTACCTGCTGAATAATGTCGCTACTTGAGAGAGAGAGAGAGAGAGAGAGAGAGAGAGAGAGAGAGAGAGAGAGAGAGAGAGAGAAATCATGTAGCTGTTACCCTTTCAGTGTGTGTGTGTGTAACTATATCGATCTGTGTACGAGTATGTGCGACTGTGTGTGTGTGTGTGTGTGTGTGTGTGTGTGTGTGTGTGTGTGTGTGTGTGTGTGTGTGTGTAAAGCCCCAGGGAACAGCTATGACGGCGTCAGTAAATCTACACACACACACACACACACACACACACACACACACATACACACACAGATAAGCCGGAATATGAAATGCCTGGAAACATTTACATATTTGTCAATGATAGTGCCTGTGATCTCTCTCTCTCTCTCTCTCTCTCTCTCTCTCTCTTCTTTTCTTTTCCTCAGGCTTCTTCTTCTTCATCCTTTTCTCTAATCTTTATCTTGTCTCTCTTCTTTTCTTTCCCTCTCTTGTTTTACTTTTTTCTTTTTTTTCTTTTCCTTTTCTTTTCCGATACTTCCTTCCTCTCCTCCTCCTCCTCCTCCTCCTCCTTCTCCTCATCTTCCGCTT
>NC_136978.1:42448063-42470563 GCF_032717465.1 Coenobita brevimanus
AAAAACTGAAGACAGAGATAAGAAAAACGATAGAGAAAGATGGACCAGATCAAAGAAACCATCAAAATAGGAAAAAGTCTGAAACAGGTCCCAAGTAAAATGACACTAGGAGAGCAACAAATGTAGCACTGAAAGACAAAAACAATGAGGCAGTTGAATGCAGAGAAAAGATAGTGAAGAGAGTTGAAGAATTTTATGAAGAACTGTATGCATCAAAGACAGAAGTACCAATAGCTAAGTTTTCGGTTGACACAAGTGAAATACCTGAGGTAACACCAGACGTAAATATTTCTCTTAAAAACATGAAAAGATGGAAGGCCCCAGGAGAAGATGGAATAATAGCAGATTTACTGTTGGATGCAGGAATAGAATTACAAAGCAGGCTCGTCCACACATGGTGTAATGCAATAGTTATTTTTCTTTACAAAAAAGACGACTCAAAAGATCTTAGTAACTATTTCCCTATTACCTTATTATCAGTTATTTACAAACTCTTCATTAAAGTCCTTACGAAAAGAATGACAACCAATTTACAAGAAAACCAACCTCGTGAACAGGCAGGATTCAGTAGCGGGTATTCGACAACTGATCACCTACACACAGTGAATCACCTAATTAAAAAAAACTACAGAATGCAGTATAATAAACCACTGTACTTAGGTTTTGTTGCTTATGAAAAGGCTTTCGACTCAGTGGAGCACATAGCAATTATAAATTCATTGCGAGAACAGGGAGTAAATGAGAACATTGTTAAACTGCTCGAAGACATATATGAAGCGGGAACTACTACAGTTAAATTACATAATGACTTGAAAAAATTAAGACTGAGAAGGACATGCATCAGGGAGATACAATTTCACCAAAATTATTTACAGCATTCCTAGAAAGCATTTTTAGAAAGTTAGAATAAAAATTCAAAGGAGTAAACATTGATGAAGAAAAGCTAAACCACTGACGATTTGCCGATGACATTGTCCTAATCTCAGAAAAAGGAGAAACATTGCAAGAAATGTTAAATGACCTGAACAGAGAAAGTCAAAGTAGTGCTAAAGATGAACAGGAGTAAAACTAAAGTTTAATCTACACACGCCAAAGAGAGTATAAGCAAAGAAATACTTGTAGAAGTCGAGGGGGACAATAACTTGTGGCAAATGCTAAAATCAACAAAAGACCATGATTGCAAAATAGAAAAGACGCATTACAGTTGGATGGAAAGCTTTCAGTAAACATACAGACATTATGAAAAGTAACTTGCCAACGTGTATGATACGAAAGAAGCCTAGGATATAACGACTGTGTAATTCCAGCTATGACGTACGGTTGTGAGACCTGGAAACTGACCAAATCGATGGAGAATCAAGTAATCCGTTCTCAAAGGGGGATGGAAAGGTCAATGTTGGGAATATCTTTAAGTGACAGGAAAAGATCAACTTGGGTGAGAGAGCAGACTACAGTCAAAGATATTATAAAAGTAATAAAGAGACAGAAATGGAGGTAGGAGGGATATGTAGCAAGAATAAGGGATAACCGATGGAGCAAGAGGCTGGCTGATCGGACTCCAAGAGATAGGAAACGTTGCAGAGAAAGGTCAGGCAAAAGGTGGAAAGATGAGATAGAAAAGTATGCAGGGAAAACGTGGCTGAGATTGGCTCAGTCAAGGGAGTGCGTTAGTGGACATTTGTGCTGGGAGGGGGTTGGTGATAGCCAATACCCTCTTCAGGCATAAAATGATCCACAGGTATACATGGCGAGTGATGAGAAGGGTGGGTGGTGAACTGAATGAAAGGAAGGCAATGATTGATTATGTGTGTGTGGATGAAAGGATGCGAAGATGTGTAAAGGATGCAAGAGTGTATAGAGGTTGGGGGAGTGGACTTTCTGACCACTACTTGGTGGTGGCCAGAATTAGGATGCAAGTGAGATGGAGGAATAGAAGAAGGGAAAGACGAGAGGAAGGAGTAGTTGCAAGGAGAGTGGAAAGGTTACAAGAGGATGAGAAAAAGGCAGAGTATAAGAGAGAAGTGGAGGAACGATTGGGCAAATATGAATTGGAGCAGATGGGAGACGTGGAAGGTGTGTGTAAGTTATTTACAGAAGAAATATGTGCAGCATGTGATGTGGTGTGTGGAAGGAAGAGAAGGCGGAGGGGGTACAAGGAACAGCGTGGTGGACTGAAGAGGTGAAACAGGCTGTGGCACAAAAGAAGAAAGCATACAATGAATGGGTGAGAAATAGGGGCGTGGAAGAAGTTGAGAGGCGGAAGAGAGAGTTATATGTGGAAAGGAAGAGAGAAGTGAAAAGATTAGTAAGAGAGAGTAAGAAGAGAGTGGATGAGGAATTTGGAAGGAATTTGAGTGTAAAGTGGAGGGACTGTAAGAAAATGTTCTGGAGAGAAGTGAAAAGAGTAAGACAGGGTGGAAGTGAAGTTAGCAGGGGAGTGAAAGATAAAAATGGTAGATTACTAGTGGAGAAGGGAGAAAAAGTGAGCAGATGGAGAGAACACTTTAAGGAATTGTTGAACGTAGAGGATGGAAGTAATGCAAGTATAAGTGGCTGGGGAATGGCTGGGAGAAGGAGGGAGGTGAGAAGACAGGAAGAAATCAGTAGGATAGAAGTTGTGGAAGCAATGAAGAAAGTTAAATTGGGGAAAGCCCCAGGAATTGATGGAGTGTGTGGTGAAATGCTGAAGCATGGGGGAGAGATAGTAGTAGAATGGATGTGGAAGATGTGCAGATTGGCCTGGGAGGAAGGTAGAGTCCCGGAGGATTGGAAGTCAGGTATAATTATTCCCTTGTACAAAGGAAAAGGGGAAAAAGAAGTGTGTGGTAATCATAGGGGCATTTGTCTTCTTAGTATAATAGGAAAAGTGTATGGTAGGATACTTATAGACAGAGTTAGAGAAAGAACAGAGAAATTAGTTGGAGAAGAACAGGGAGGCTTTAGGAAGGGAAGAGGTTGTGTAGATCAGATATTCATTCTTAGATCTTTAGTGGAAAAGTTTCTAGAGAAGGGAAAGAAGTTGTATGCGGCTTTCATGGATTTGGAGAAAGCATATGACAGGGTGGATAGACAAGGATTGTGGAAAGTGTTAAGAATATATGGAGTAGATGGGAAGTTGTTGAATGCTGTGAAGAGTATGTACGATGGTGCGAAGGCTGCAGTGCGTGTGGATGGTGAACTAAGTGAATTTTTCTCTTTGAAAGTTGGTTTGAAACAAGGATGTGTCATGTCTCCATGGTTGTTCAATCTGTACATGGATGGGGTAATAAAAGAGGTACAAGGTAGGGTAGTGGATGTTGGAGTGGCCATGGTGAGAGAGGATAGAGTTTGGAAACTCCCTGTACTGTTGTTTGCAGATGATACTGTGTTGTTGAGTGAAGACGAAGGGGAGCTGCAAGGCTTGGTGGATGAGTTTGAGAGAGTGTGTAAGAAACGGAACCTAAAGGTGAATGTAGGGAAGAGTAAAGTGATGGTCTTTGAGAGAGGTGAAGTTAGTGAATGTACAGCAAGGTTAGATGGTGAGGAATTGGAAAATGTGAGTACGTTTAAGTATTTGGGTAGTGTGATGAGTAAGGATGGAGGTTTGGAGTGTGAAGTGCTTGAAAGGGTACAGCAGGGAAGAAAGGTTGCTGGTTCCTTGAAAGCAGTGATAAGAAACAGGGAAGTGAGCATGGAAGTGAAAAAGTTACTACATGACAGTATTGTGATACCAACTCTAACGTACGGAAGTGAAGCTTGGACATTGTTGGAAGGACACAAGTCAAGAGTGAGAGCAGTGGAAATGAGTTATTTAAGAGGAGCCTGTGGAGTCACGTGGAGAGACAGGCTGACGAATGAGGATATAAAGGAGCGTTGTGGTGTGGATGTGGATGTGATAGGAAGCGTTATGAGGAACACACTGAGGTGGTTTGGCCATGTGGAGAGGATGGAGGGCGAAAGACTGACGAAGAGAGTGTATGTGAGTGAGGTGGAGGGGGGAAGAGGGAGGGGGAGGCCGAGGATGAGATGGAGGGATGGGGTGGAGAGGTATATGAGAGAGGGGGGTGTGAGTTGGGAGCAGGGCAGTGAAATGGCGGGGGACAGGGCGACTTGGAGGCGATTTGTTTGTGGCCACCCCAAACGGGATTGAGGCGCCTGGCAATAGATAGATAGATAGATAGATATATATTTTTTTTTTTTTTTTTTTTTTTTTTTTTTTTTTTTAGTAGTAGGGGTAGGCAGCCCCGCCCAGGGAAGTACTACCGCCAAGGTCACGGGAGACTCAAGGAATAGCCTGGATTCCATTTTCTCTCCTAGGCCTTGGTAGCTGGTTACACATCTTTCTGCCTCACCAGAGGGTATCAGGCTGCCCTCTTTACACAACACACACATCCACATTATATCACATTGCCTTAAACCAGCTATCCTCTCTCCATAAACACCGATCTTGTCATTTCATATCATACCCATTCCACAACACATCCCTGTTCTCCCCCCCATAAAAAGAACCATGGCTGCTGCTATACAGGGAATTAGTGCGGTGGTTTCTCGGGTGATAACCACCGGCAGGGCTGGGTTGTCTGCACAGGGCCCTCCCGGTTGTCATCAAGCGACTTTGCCACCTCCAGTGTTGCGGCGCCCTAGATCTGCTGGTCAGTGCAGTAAAATTTTCTTTTGCAATATTAGGGGACTTCACTCCAACATCAGCTCTGTTCAAAATTTCCTCCAGTTTGAATCCCCTGATCTGCTATTTTTGACAGAGACACAAGTAAGTCCCACCTCTGATTTAGCTAGATTTAATTTTCCTGGATATATCTTGAATCAAAATTTCAGACCCATTGGAGGCGTATATTGCCTTTCTAAATCAGAAATTGCCCTGGAGGAGATTACTAAATTTAATGTCCTTTTTTCGACTGTTCCATATACAAATTAATTTTTTTGGTAAAATTAAGTATTTCTGTTGTTTTTATCGTTCCCCTAATGCCCCTTCAAAGCCGAGTTTATTTGACTCTCTGTCTTCACAACTAAGTGTCCTCAACATTAATACTGCATCAGAAATTACTATTCTGGGTGATTTTAATGTCCATAATGTCGAATGGCTCACTTATTCACCCAGAATTAATGACTCTGGTCTTGAATGTGAGCTATTTGCAGACTCATTTAATATCACCCAGTTAGTCAGTCAACCCACCCGTGTACCAGACAACCCCGATCAAGATCCCCACCTATTGGACTTGTTTCAAACAACCAGTTCAGACAATTATAATGTCGAAGTGAAGTCCCCCCTCGGATCCTCCGATCATTGTCTGATTCAAGCTACCAGTTTCACACCTACCACACCCTCCTGCTCTGAACCTGTCGTGATGACTAAATGGCATTACGACAGGGCAGACTGGGAGGGACTTCAAAATTTTCTCATGGATGTTCCTTGGACCTTCTTTTTCTCCCATGATGCAAATTCCACATTGGGCCACATACAGGATTTCATTAAAGTCGGCATGGAAACATTCATTCCCCATCACAGTTACAGAAAACGATGTAATTCTCCTAAATGGTTTGACCACAATTGTGCTAGAGAAACAGAACATAAAACAATAGCCTATAACACTTATACACTTATACAAGGACCAGAACCAAAGAAGCTTTTAACTATTTTAAAATATCAGAAACCATGCCAAAACTATTATCAATCTTTCTAAATCAAACTTTCTAGTTAGACAAACTAACAAACTACTAAACAACCCAAATGATAAAATATATTCATTCAAAACTAACTTCACTACCACCTCTTCCATTCCACCGTTACAGTCCCCCAATGGAAATCTAGTAAGTGACCCATGCGGAAAAGCCAACCTTCTTGTTGACATTTTTTCAACAAACTCAACCCTAAATTCAGAAAATCATAATATTCCTGTACTTGATTTTGATTCCCCACAAATACCCCCTTTCATGATTCACACCAGACACGTACAAGCTGTATTACAGAATCTATCAGCAGACAAAGCCACTGGTCCAGATGAAATTCCTTTAATAGTACTTAAAAATTGCTCCTCAGTGTTGGCTCCTGTATTAGCAAAATTTTTGCTCTTATGCATCCGTACCTCAATTTTTCCAGCCCCTTGGAAAGAAGCAAATATTCATGTTGTTCCTAAGAAGGGGGCAACTTCTGATCCATCAAACTATAGACCAATTGCAATAACTTCCGTTCTCGGTAAAGTTTTTGAGACACTAATTAACAAACACATGGTCAAGCATCTAGAAATCAGTAAATTGATCAATGATCGGCAATATGGATTTAGACAGGAGCTTTCAACTGTAGATATTCTTTGCCTTCTTACCCATCAGATTAACAAAACAATAGACCAACATGATGAAACACACACAGTAGCACTTGATATTTCAAAAGCATTTGACAGAGTATGGCACATGGCCTTATTGTCTAAGATGTCCCACTATGGCCTTGCATCACTGGTTCCTCTAATTTCTTCTTACCTTCATAGTAGAAAAATACAGGTCATGGTAGATGGTATTTATTCTCAGTTTCATTCCATAAATGCTGGCGTACCTCAGGGATCAGTTTTGGCGCCAACCCTCTTTCTCATTCATATTAATGACCTCCTATCTGTCACTCACAACCCAATACACTCTTATGCTGATGACTCGACCCTTCATAGTTCTTTAACATTAAGTACCTCCTTTACAAAATTTGATATCATAAATTCCCAAATAAACACAGCAATTTCTCTGAACCAGGACCTTTCTAAAATTAATCAATGGGGACAGAAAAATTTGGTCTCATTTAATGCTCAGAAAACTAAATATATTAATTTCTCCAATAGAAAGAATCCCTCAGATACACACATGATTTTAAATGATGTCAGTATTCCCACATCCACTACAATTGATATCCTAGGTGTTACTCTAAACCCCAACCTAAACTGGACAACATACGTTAAATCCCTTGCAAAAAATGCTTCTAAAAAACTGGGACTTATGTACAGAGTTCGTGAGCTCTTCACTGACGAGCCGATGGCTACAATATTCAAAAGTCATGTGCGTTCTCAGATCGAATACTGTTCACCACTGTGGAGTGGATGTGGAGCGGTTGCATTGAGGCAGTTGGACAAAATTCAAAATAAAGCCACTAGACTAATCAATAATCCTGCCATAACGCAGGACCTTCCTCCGTTATCAGTACGTAGAGATGTTGCTTCTTTAGTACTATATTATCGATATTTTTACCGTAAGTGCTCTAACGAACTGGCTTCAATTGTGCCTCCCCTTCACATTTTCTCCCGAAATACTCGGGCAGCTGGGAGCGCCCATGAACTCACACTCTCTCCCCCACAATGCAGAATCTCTTCTTATCAAAATTCATTTATCCCCAGAACTACAACTCTCTGGAATTCACTTCCTGGGAGTTGCTTCCCACATACATTTAATCCTCTCGATTTTAAATCTAATTGTTATAAGTATTTTATGAATGGAGGATGCCTTTAGGCACATAGACTTATTTTTTTTCCTTTGTTTTTACTTCCTCCATTCATTAAAATATATATATATATATATATATATATATATATATATATATATATATATATATATATATATATATATATATATATATATATATATATATCATCATCATCAGCCATTACAAGTCCACTGCTGAACAAAGGCCTCCCCCAACCTTCTCCACGAATTCCTTGACTGAGCCAATCTTTGCCACGTTTTCCCTGCAGATTTCTCCATCTCATCTCTCCATCTCCTCTGTGGCCTTTTTCTGCAACGTTTACACTCTCATGGTGTCCAGTCAGTCAACCTCTTGCTCCATCGATTATCCCTTATTCTTGCTACATGGGCTGCCCACCTTCATTTCTGTTCTTTTATAACTTTTATAATATCTTTGACTTTAGTCTGCTGTCTCACCCAAGTTGATCTTTTCCTGTCTCTTAAAGATATTCCCAACATTGACCTTTCCATTGCTCTCTGAGAACGAATTAATTTGTTTTCCATCGATTTTGTCAGTTTCCAAGTCTCACAACCATACGTCATAGCTCGACTTATACATTTGTTATATACTTTTCTTTTCATACAAACTGACAAGCTACTTTTCATAATGTCCCTATGTTTACCGAATGCTTTCCATCCAATTGTAATGCGTCTTTTTATTTCGCTATCATTATCTTTCGTTAATTTTAGTATTTGTCCCAGATAATTGTACTCCTCGACTTCTTCAAGAATTTCTCCACTTATTCTGATGACGCTCTTTGGTGTTTGAGGATTAAACATTACTTCTGCGTTACTCCAGTTCATCTTTAGCCCTACTTTGAGACTTTCTCTGTTCAGGTCATTTAACATTTCTTGCAATGTCTCTGCTCTTTCTGAGATTAGGACATTGTCATCTGCGAATCTTAAATGGTTTAGCTTTTCTCCATCAAAGTTCACTCCTTTGTTTTCTCAGTCTAGCTTTCTGAAGATACTTTCTAGGCATGCTGTAAATAACTTTGGTAAAATTGTATCTCCCTGACGCACGCCCTTCTCAGTCTTAATTTTCTCTGAGTCGTTATGTAATTTAACTGTAACATTTCCCTCTTTATATATCTTTTCGAGCAGTTTTACAGTGTTCTCATTCACTCGTTGTTCTCGCAATGAATTTATATTTGCTATGTGCTCCACTGAGTAGAAAGCCTTTTCGTAACCAACAAAATATAAGCACAGTGGTTTATTATATACTGTGGTTTTCTCAATTAGCTGATTCATTGTGTGCAAATGGTCAGTAGTCGAGTACCCGCTTCGGAATCCTGCCTATTCACGAGGTTGGTTTTCCTCCAAATTTGTAGTTATTCTGTTTGAAAGGACTTTAGTGAAGAGGTTGTAAATGACTGATAGCAAGCTAATGGGTCGATAGTTACTAAGGTCTTTTGAGTCACCTTTTTTATAAGGTAGCATAGCTATTGCATTACACCATGTTTTGGGAAATTTCTTCTGTTTTATACATTGGGTAAGTAAGTGAACAAGCCTATATTGTACTTCTGCTCCTGCATCCAACAGTAAATCTGCTACTATTCCATCTTCTCCCGGAGCCTTCCCTCTTTTCATGTTTCTAAGAAAAATATTTACTTCGTCTGGTGTTACCTGAAGTATTTCACTTGTGTCAACTGAAAAGTTATCTGTTGGTACTACGGTCTTTGATGCATACAGTTCTTTGTAAAATTCTTCAACTCTCTTCATCATCTTATCTCTGCATTTAATGGCTTCACCGTTTTTGTCTTTTAGTGATGTAATTTGTTGTTTTCCAAGTGCCATTTTACTTCAGACCTGTTTCAGACTTTTTCCTTTTTTGATGGTTTCTTTGATCTGATCCATATTTCTCTTTCTTTTTTCTTCTCTTTGTCTTTTGTTTTTTAACTTAATTAATTCCTCTCGTTCTATTTCATCTTTGTTTTTATTTTCATTTCATTTCCTTTTTTTCATAAGCTCAAGTGTCGTTTCTGAATACTTCTTGGCTTTGGTTGTATTAGGTTTTCCTACTACCTCCGCTGATTCTTTTAGCACTTTTGTTAGTCTGTCATTCAGCTCATCAATGTCACATTCAGCATTACTGAGAGCCTGACGAAAAGAGTGTATGTGAGTGTGGTGGAGGGGGGAAGAGGGAGGGGGAGGCCGAGGATGAGATGGAGGGATGGGGTGGAGAGGTATATGAGAGAGGGGGGTGTGAGTTGGGAGCAGGGCAGTGAAATGGCAGGGGACAGGGCGACTTGGAGGCGATATGTTTGTGGCCACCCCAAACGGGATTGAGGCGTCTGGCAACAGATATATATATATATATATATATATATATATATATATATATATATATATATATATATATATATATATATATATATATATATATATATATATATATATATATATATATATATATATATATATATATATATATATATATACACACATAAGTGCTTGCTCGCAAAAATTGGCGGGACTAACTAATAGCCTTTTCATCACAAAATGTGTACAAATACCATTATCTTTGTTTCCATACCATTACTCAGCCCACAATGACCGATTCTGACCAGAAAGTCGAAGAAACGCTTTTCGCATATTTTCGCCCGCCTCGATTCCCTAGCTTTTCTTTTTTCTTTTTTTCTCCTGACATTCCCTGGACTTACCCCGATCTAATGCAAAAAGAATTAGATCGATATCTATTACCGTTCTTGTGGAAGAAACTTACAAACGCACAGACAGACACACACAGACACAGCTTGACTTTATTATTGAGATTACTCAAAGTGTTTAGTTATTATCCAAAACTCTGTCTATTTATGTCTCTGTGTGTTCTCCTATATATCTATCTGTTTTATATTTATCTATGTCTACTTATCTTTCTTTTATCTATTTAACTATCTAGCTATTTTAATGTCTTTCTATCTATCTGTCTAACTAACTACCTCCAGTGGGGTCTTGCAATATGCGAGAATATGGTGGACAAAATGCACTACATATTGGATATTTCGCATATAAGAAACCATTGAATCAGTGGAAATAAATATATATGGTGGACATCTCAGCCTATCTTTGTCATTTACAGTACTTCCCCATTACTGTCATTTTAAGAAAGACCTTTTTTCAAAGAAAGATAATAGATCTGTGAATGTAGTGTGCTGGGTAGCACTCCATTTGTATAGTTGCAGGCTTAGCAGCCTCACTGCGTCCGTCCACTGCCAGGCCTCCATAAGTCTTGACGGTTTGTATAATCTGCTCCTGGATCTTGAGAATGTTCCTCCCTGTCGAGTCACCAAAGCCAAGTTCACGTCCAGTGTTTAGGTTCCTTTCACCTTGCTCATTCAACTCTTTAACTTTTTCTAGTAAATTACAGGTTTCTCCCTTCTTTAACTTTTATTTTCAGCTCCAAAGTGGTCCTCTTATTATCGCCCACCTTTAGCAGGCCGGAGCGATAATGTTTTTGCCCACTTCTGTGTGTGTGTGTGTGTGTGTGTGTGTGTGTGTGCGTGTGTGTATGTGTATATGTGTGTGTGTGTGTGTGTGTGTGTGTGTGTGTGTGTGTGTGTGTGTGTGTGTGCATCTGTTACCATTATATCTCATGAACTTTTTTTTTTTTATGTGTCCGACTCTGGGCATAGGCTTCACAGCCTGCACTAAAGGCCCATTAGTCCTCCTACATACCATGTACCTCTGCATGTCACCACTTTGGTGTTAACACCCACCGTCCATAGTGAATACATGCTAGGGCTGTCTCATACAGGACTGGTGTATTGGTATTAACGGGGGTATTTTTACGACATGTCGGCGGGTCTTCTGGTAGATCGGTAAAGTCTGCTTTTGTGAAATTTAAATCCTTAAACTGTTCCCTGCACCAGCGGGGATTTGAACCTGGGTCCGGTATGATTGCAGGCCACCTCTCTACCGATTGAGCCACCGCCTCCCTATCAATATGAAACGTTCAGGGTATCAAGATATGGCCAAAATCTTAGACAAGTTCCCAAATTAGCACTCGGGGTCAAGGTCAACGTCACCAAAATGGATGCCAAAGGTCTGGTGGGCGGTTAGCATTAGGCTCCCGAATGCTTTTCTTTCATTCTTAGAGTGAAGCTGTGGGGCCATGATGTCACAGATGAGTAAGAGCGAATCTTGTGCATTGCTAAAAACACCACAGTATGCTAACGCAGCGCGGGCAGACACAGACTGAGAGTCTTGAGACTTGACTTAAGAGACGTCGTGAGGGAAGGGAAGGGTGCGAAACCTATCAGCCATCTGGTGGTGGCTTCGGACACTACCATTTTGAGCGGGAATACCGTTTTTCCTTTGCTTTCAGACCACGGAATCGCATTTTAGAATCACATTTCGCATATTAAAACAATATATATATTTTTTCCCCAAGTCGAGTTCGAGAGAAGTGAAGTCACTGAATGTACAGTGAGGTTGGATGAGGAGGAAACGGTAAATGTGATTGCGTTTAAGTACTTGAGTAGTTTGATGAGTAAGGATAGAAGTTTGGAGGATGAAGTGCTTGAAAGGGTACAACAAGGAAGAAAGGTTACTGGTTCCTTGAAAGCAATGATAAGAAACAGGGAAGTGAGCATGGAAGTGAAAAAGTTACTACATGACAGTATTGTGATACCAACTCTAACGTATGGATGTGAAGCTTGGACCTTGTTGGAGGGACAGATGTCAAGAGTGAGGGCAGTGGAAATGAGTAATTTGAGAGGAGCCTTTGGAGTCACATGGAGAGACTGACTGACATATGAGGATATAAAGGAGCGTTGTGGTGTGGATGTGGATGTCATAGGAAGCGTTAGGAGAAACACACTGAGGTTGTTTGACCATATGGAGAGGATGGAGAGTGAGAAACTGACGAGGAGAGTGTATGTGAGTGAGGTGGAGGGGAGGAGAAGGAGGGGAAGGCCAAGGATGAGATGGAGGGATAGAGTGGAGAGGTATATGAGAGAGGAGGGTGTGAGCTGGGAGCATGGCAGTGGAATGGCGGGGGACATGGAGACATGGAGGTGATTTGTTTGTGGCCACCCCATACGGGATTAGGGCGCCTGGCAACAGATAGATAGACAGATAGAACAGAGTTTGCATTTTAGGTGTCTGGTACATTGACATCCCGCATACTGGCAAACCCCACTGTACTTTCTTATAGCCAGACGCACTAATCCCGGAAGCCAGGGGTAGCCACAGACAAATCGCCTCCATGTCAAATTGTCCTCTGCCATCAGGCTGCCCTCTCTCCAACTCACACCTCCCTCACTCATCCACATCGCCACTCATCCCTCCATCTCAACCTCGGTCTGCCCCTGCCCCTCTCTTGGCTCATTTATAACAGTTACACTATTTATTTACCTATTTTTTCACTGTTTATTTACAATTTTTACACTATCCATATACTGTATTGACCTATTTATTTACACTTTATGTACACCATTTACACTATTCATTTACACTGTTTATTTACCTATATATTTACACTGTTTTTACACCATTTAAAATATCTATTTACACAATTTATTTCCACTACTAATTTAGACTATTTA
Source organism: Coenobita brevimanus (assembly GCF_032717465.1). Lineage (NCBI taxonomy): Eukaryota > Metazoa > Arthropoda > Malacostraca > Decapoda > Coenobitidae > Coenobita > Coenobita brevimanus. Next base: position 42,461,104 of record NC_136978.1, read on the forward strand.
TTTACGGTACCTATTTATTGACACCATTTAAACTATGTATGTGACTATTTATTTACACTATTTATTTACACTATTTACACCATTTAAATTATTTGTTACTATTTATTTACACTATATATTTACACTTTTCACTATTACTTTACACTATTTACACTTCATTTACGTTATTTTTTGTATTCGTTCACACTATTGACCTAAAGTGAAAGGTGAAAACATTCCCGGTACCAGAACTTATCGAATTATTAATAACAAATTTCCTTCTTCATTTGCAAGCAACGTAGACATCATAACTATACCTCTTTTACACCAACTCGGCTCTACATCCTTTCCACAGCACTTCTTCGTGACTGGCACCATATTCTAGAGTTAACCTCATCTTGCAGCTCAGCATTCAAGTGAAGAGATGGCAGTTTTAGGCCAATTTAGAGTAAAATGAGTATGATTATTTACACCGATTTTCCTAACATCTTCACTGGCCCTAACCCTTCAATGATCGGGATAACTTTAGGTCCTGTAGTCTCGGTGATCAAGAAAGTTCCCTAACACCTTTCCTTTAGCGATTTATTTCTGTGTATGGTTGGTTTATATCCTTTTGTATGTTATTTGTGCGAAATATGGCGACATTGGAAGGATTTGTGTAACACATAAGAGGAGAGGAAGGTGCGATAAGGGAAGTAAATCGCTGAGGAAGAGGTGTTAGGGTTACGGATGCTCCCTAACACCTCTCCCTTAGCGATGTATTTTTGGCTGGTTTATATTCTTTTGTATATTATTCATGCAGACCATGGCGATTCTGGAAGGATTTATATAACACATAAGAGGAGAGTGAGGTGCAATAACAAAATAAATCGGCTAATAAAAGGTGTAAGGGAGCTTGGTTAACCGAGGAGAATACAGGTGTAGTAATGTATTGCAGGTAAGGCCAGTCCAGTCTATCCAGGTGAGAGTGAGTCACAGGAAGCTAAGTATTAAACGTTTGTCTGTCATGATCACAAATACAAATCCCATACAGACCAAAGCTGCAATGGGACCTTCGTAGTCCTCTCTCTCTCTCTCTCTCTCTCTCTCTACTTCTGGGGCCAGGAAGCGATTTTCTCCGTTGATGTTAAAGCCAAACCACCCTGTGAGGACCCTAAGATCTGTGTGGTGTGTGTATCTGTGTAACACTATTTATATTTATATCTGTATGTTTGTGTGTCTGTCTATTTATCTATCTATCTGTCTACCTATTTGTGTGTGTATAACTACACATCAGTGTATCTATATATCTGTCTATGTATGCATTTATGAATCTTTGTTTGCATGTATGTAAGTAACAATCTCTTTCTGCCTGTGTACATCTCTTACACACACACACAAACACACACACACACACACACACACACACACACACACACACACACACACACACACACACACACACACACACACAGCACGGCACAGATTGAATAATCCTCTCTCTCTCTCTCTCTCTCTCTCTCTCTCTCTCTCTCTCTCTCTCTCTCTCTCGTTCATTCAGGAACGGCGATTGAGCGTGTATTGTTCGAGTGACCATTAAAGGCTGGAGAGAGAGAGAGAGAGAGAGAGAGAGAGAGAGAGAGAGAGAGAGAGAGAGAGAGAGAGAAACTTCCTCCGTCCCTCAGGAGAAGACGAATCAGCCTAAGATGGCGAGAACCTTGAAGACGATTTTATTTCTTCAGGTGATTTAATTTATGGTAGATTGGGTCACAGGAGGCCGAGAGTGTTAATCCTGCCACTAGTAAGCCCCGGCACTAGTATTATTGAGTGTATTATCTACTTATTATATTGATAGTCACTTATTTACTTACCTACTAATTATCAACTTATTATCCACTGTTGCACTTATTTACTGGCCTACTTATCTACTTATTATCTACCTATATACTTACCTACCTTTTATCTACTTATTATCTACGTATATACTTACCTACCTTTTATCTACTTATTATCTACGTATATACTTACCTACCTTTTATCTACTTATTATCTACGTATATACTTACCTACCTTTTATCTACTTATTATCTACGTATATACTTACCTACCTTTTATCTACTTATTATCTACGTATATACTTACCTACCTTTTATCTACTTATTATCTACGTATATACTTACCTACCTTTTATCTACTTATTATCTACGTATATACTTACCTACCTTTTATCTACTTATTATCTACGTATATACTTACCTACCTTTTATCTACTTATTATCTACGTATATACTTACCTACCTTTTATCTACTTATTATCTACGTATATACTTACCTACCTTTTATCTACTTATTATCTACGTATATGCTTACCTACCTTTTATCTACTTATTATCTACGTATATACTTACCTACCTTTTATCTACTTATTATCTACGTATATACTTACCTACCTTTTATCTACTTATTATCTACGTATATACTTACCTACCTTTTATCTACTTATTATCTACGTATATACTTACCTACCTTTTATCTACTTATTATCTACGTATATACTTACCTACCTTTTATCTACTTATTATCTACGTATATACTAACCTACCTTTTATCTACTTCTACACTTATTTACTTACCTAGTTTTTAGCCACTTAAGTGCATATTATTTACCCATTGTTTATTTATTTATTTATCTACTTATTATCTATTCATTAATCTGATTATTGTTTACCTTTTATTTTAATGCGAGCAAGAAGGAACCAAAGGCCGCGAGCCCGCAATAACTGTTTCTTCCAAGAGAAAATCAAAACACAAGAGAGAGACAAGTTCTAGATTCGATCATTTCGAGATGCCTGGACACACTGCGTTTGAAAGACTGGAGATCATAGGAAGCAGGAAATACAGACAGAGGGAGTCAGTTTCAGAGTTGACCTGTTGCATAAATGAAAGACTGGGAGTAACGGATAACTCTTGTATTAGAGAGTTGGACAGAAAAGGGATGAGAGTTTGCAGCTAGACGCGTGCTACGCGCCTGTCGTAGAGGTGGAGGAATGAAAGCAGACAGTTCAGAGGAGCAGTGACCATGGAAGTAGCGACAGAAAAGAGATAAAGATGCAACAGTGCGGCGAAGAGACAGAGGTTGAAGGGAGTCTGTAAAAGGAGGAGAGTTAATGAGACGAAAAGCCTTGGACTCCACCCTATTGAGAAGAGCTGTATGTGGGGAGCCTCCCTACACATGCGAGTTGTACTCCACACAGGGGCGGATAAAACCAGTCTATAGAGTCAACAATTGTGCAGGGGTAAAGAAGGAAAGGAGTCGGCTTAGCTCACCTAATCTCTTGGAAGAAGATTTTGCAAGAGATGTAATATGATAGTTCCAAGATAAGCCCTAAGTACATGTTACCCAAAGCATGTTCAAGGATGATGCAAGATTATGCTGAATATTATTAAACATTAGTGGGTATACTTGCGGAAGAATTTGTTGGAGTGATAGGTGTAAAAACTGAGTCTTTGATGCATTAAAAACAACCAGATTATTTTTACCCCAGTCAGAGATACGAGGCAAGTCAGACAGTAGGTGTGCCATAGCTTCATCCCTTGTTCGTTGAAGTAACTGCTGAGATGGACCTTGCTGGAACCGAATGGAAAGGTGAATGGTGGAATCATCAGCGTATGGGTGGATAGGGTTAGATATACAGCTTAGAAGGTCATTGATGAAAAAAGGAAGAGAGTTGGTGATAGGACAGAGCCCTGAGGAACATCACTGTTGAAAGATCTAGTAGAAGAACGATGGCCGTCTACAACAGCGGCTATAGAACGACCAGAAAGGAAGCTAGAGATGAAGGCACAGATAGAAGGAAAGAAACCGTAAGAGGGCAGTTTGGAAATTAAAGATTTATGCCAGAATCGATCGAAAGCCTTTAAGAGTTCAAGTGCAATGGCAAAGCTTTCGCCAGTGTCCCGAAAGAAGGATGACCAGGAGTCTGAAAGGTAGGTGAGAAGATCGCCACTGGAGCGTCCCTGATGGAACCCATACCGACGATCAGAAAGAGGGTTGTGATAGGAAAATTGCTTTAAAATTTTTCTATTAAGAATTGATCGAAAACTTTTGAGATACAGGATGTTAAAGCAATTGGACGATAGTTAGAGTGTTGGGAATGGTCACTCTTCTTTGGGACTGGCTGAATGACAGCAAACTTCCAGCAAGAAGGAAAGGTGCAAGTTGATAGACAAAGACGAAAGAGTTTGCCTAGGCAGGATGTAAGCACAGAAGCACAGTTCTTGAGAACAACAGGAGGGACTCCATCAGACCCATATGCCTTGTTAGTAGTGAGGCCTGTGATGGCAGAAAATACATCAACAGAAGAAATTTCAATGTCAGCCATGAGGAAATCAGAGGGGGGAAGTGATGGAGGAACAGCACCGGAATCGTCTAAGGTGGAATTGGAGGAGAAATTCTGAGCTAAGAGATCTGCTTTATCAGTAGAAGAAATAGCTACAGAGCCATCAGAGCAGAAAAGAGGAGGGAAGGATGATGAGGTAACGTTGTTAGAAAGGTTTTTGGCAAGGTGCCAGAAGGAGCGGAAAGAATTCGAGTTGGAGAGTTGAGAGCATTTAGTACGGATGAAATTATTTTTAGCAGAGCAAATAACAGACTTAGCACGATTCCGGGCAGAAACGTATAAAAGATGTGATTCAGGGGTGGGTTGGCTCCGGTACCTTTTATAGACCCTCTCCTTGTTGCGGACAGCATTAGAACAAGCGTGATTAAACCAAGGCGTGATTAAACCTATCTGCGTATTATTTATTAATCTCCCTAGTATCTACTTTTCTACTTAATATCTACCTATATACTTATTACCTACCTATAATCTACCTATTAATTCACTATCTACTTATCATCTATTTTTCTACTTATCAGTTTATTATGTACTTATCATCTTACCCGTTTATCTAATTATCTATGTTACTCTGCCCAGCCACTTTAGGAGACACTGACCAGCCTCTCCCTGCCCTGAGTAGCATTAGTAAACACCAACTTTACCTCGGATCTAAACCCTTTCATGTCAAGTCTGATGAAGCGCCTTAACTCACTGGACTACAGATAGATAGACAGAGAGATAGATAGATAGATAGATAGATGGATAGGTAGATAGATAGATTGATAGGTATACCGACAAACAGACAGACAGATGGATAGATAGATAGATTGATAAGTGGATGGATAGATGGATGGATGGACAGATAGACAAATAAATGGAAGGATCGATGGATGAATGGACAGAGAGATAAATAGATGCAGGTAGACAGACAGACAGACAGACAGATACAGATAGACAGGTAGACAGGTATAGGACTTAATTAGAGAGGCATATAAATCGTGTAAGCATGTAATCAATGTAATCAATCCACAGTGCAGCAATCAACAAGGCCTTTTAGCAGCGTCACCCCAGCACAACACCCCAGCCAGAAATTTACCTGGGTTACCTTCCCTTCCTACCCATTGCTTACCTAACTTCAGGGACATGACACGTGGGTGGGGCGGAGGAGGGAAGTGGGGAGGAGGAAGATGGAGGGGTGAAAGTGGATGTAGGATAGACATGTGCAGAGAGAGAGAGAGAGAGAGAGAGAGAGAGAGAGTGTGTGTGTGTGTGTGTGTGTGTGTGTGTGTGTGTGTGTGTGTGTGTGTGTGTGTGTGTGTGTGTGTGTGTGTGTGTGTGTGTGTGTGTGTGTGTGTGTGTGTGTGAAGGGTAAAAGGGTTATCTGGAATGCACTGGAAGTCTGAAAAGGGAAAATGCTGGAGTACGTTGGAGATTACTTATACTGAAAAAATATGCAGGTATGTATGTGTGTATTTAAAAATATTAGATAGATGGACGGATTGAGAGAGAGATATACGATACACATAGACAGACAGACAGATGGACAGACAGATAGATGTTTGTATATGAAACTGGGCGACAGGCAGGCTTGCTGTGTTGGGTGTGGCTAGGGGAGTAATTTAAAGGCCACTCCAAAGATGAACTAATTCAGCTTTGTTGTGTAATCCTGTGAAACTAAGTACGATGGACATGGCATTGTTCAATTCTATGAACAATACCTGTAATTTTCAGTGGTGGGGTACCCCTGCCACTCGCCAGTAATTGTCCCCTCAAAGCTAATCTAGATCAGCTCTTGCGGTAACCCACTGGACCCATTGAAAAATGTTCAGCAAGACTCCAGATATAAGGAACGGCCACTGCCAGTAGTTTCAACGGTTGGGGTGTCCCTGCCAGTTGGCCCCCAGTTTGTCCCACCCATGTACTATCCCCCAATCAGCCCATGACGTAACCCACTGGAGCCCATTGCTAAACGTTCAGCAGGACACCAGACGAAGGAATGGCCACTGCAAGTAGTTCCCAGTGATAGGGATGATGGGAGGGGTTATGGAAGAAGCGTTAGGAAAGCGAAATGTCGTACAATGGTAGACCTTCCCCCGGGCCAGGTTTGGGACAGGGATGGACCAACTGGGGAGGCGGGCCAGGTGTCCCACCCAAAACAGTTAGGCACTGCCAGTTACTGCCTAACAACAAGAATTTGTGCACAATACTAGAGCGTCACTCGCGCCAAGTAATAAGCACGGTGAGACCCCCGAGCACCACCCCCCATGGGGGTACTGCCCTCAGGGGGAACAACGCCATAGCTTTTACGTAGGCACACGAAATTTTACACAGTAGTAGACCTTCACCCAGACCAGGGTTTAGAAAGGATGGGATTTCCGGGGCTCGCCTCTCCTCCTCACCCATAAATAATAATTTCCATTTCCCTACAATACTGCGACGGTGGGTGCGGCTTTCAAAGGTGTCCATTGTCTTGTTTTCCTTTTCCTCATCTTCCTCCTCCTCTTCAACCCACTTCTCATCCTCTCTGCTTATCGATCCACATCTTTCTCGTGTTCCTTCTCGTCCCCACCCTCTTCATCCTCCTCCTCCTCCTATTTCTTTTCCTCTCTTTGTTATCTATCCAGGTACATAATTATATATCTTCTTTCCCACTTTCTTTTCTTCTTCCTCCTGCGTTTCCTCTTCCTTCATGTCTTCTTCATCCTCTTCCTCCCTCTCCTCCTCTTCTTTTAGCCCTTCTTCCTCCCCTGCCAGATCCCACACTCTCTTTTACCTTATTTCTCTCCCAATCTCCTTTTTTGCTCCCTCTAAATCCCCAGTGAGCCACTCTGATTCTCTCTCTCTCTCTCTCTCTCTCTCTCTCTCTCTCGTTAACTTTTTTTCTCTTCAGTCTGTGGATTGCCTGCACCTTCTCTCTCTCTCTCTCTCTCTCTCTCTCTCTCTCTCTCTTTTACTTTTTTCTCTTCAGTCTGTGAATTGCCTGCCTCCCCCCCCCCTCTCTCTCTCTCTCTCTCTTTTACTTTTTTCTCTTCAGTCTGTGAATTGCCTGCCTCCCCCCCCCTCTCTCTCTCTCTCTCTCTCTCTCTCTCTCGTTTACTTTTTCTCTTCAGTCTGTGGATTGCCTGCCTCACCCCCTCTCTCTCTCTCTCGTTTACTTTTTCTCTTCAGTCTGTGGATTGCCTGCCTACCCCCCCTCTCTCTCTCTCTCTCTCTCTCTCTCTCTCTCTCTCTCTCGTTTACTTTTTCTCTTCAGTCTGTGGATTGCCTGCCTACCCCCCCTCTCTCTCTCATACCGTCAATAAACAGCTACTGATGTGTTTGCTTACATTAAGGTAGGTACGCTGGTAAGTAGGCAGTTAGGTAGACAGGTAGGTAGGCAGGTAGGTACGCTGGTAAGCAGGCAGGTAAGGAGGCAGGATGGTAAGAAGATAAAGATAGGCAGACAGACACATTGACAGATAGATAAATAGAATTATAGAGCGAAAGGTAGACAAGAGATATATGGATAGATATAAATAGAAACATCGAAGAGTAGACAGGTAAACTAAGAGATAGAATTATGCAGGCAGACATACAGACAGACAGTCAGACTGACTGACTGACAGGCAGATAAACTGGGTAACTGATTAAAAACAGAATGGAGTTTAAGCCACATATAAGAGTTGCTTCAAGACTATCTGTCTATCTATCTATTGCCAGACGCCTCAATCCCGTTTGGGGTGGCCACAAACAAATCGCCTCCAAGTCGCCCTGTCCCCCGCCATTTCACTGCCCTGCTTCCAACTCACACCCCCCTCTCTCATATACCTCTCCACCCCATCCCTCCATCTCATCCTCGGCCTCCCCCTCCCTCTTCCCCCCTCCACCTCACTCACATACACTCTCTTCGTCAGTCTTTCACCCTCCATCCTCTCCACATGGCCAAACTACCTCAGTGTGTTCCTCATAACGCTTCCTATCACATCCACATCCACACCACAACGCTCCTTTATATCCTCATTCGTCAGCCTGTCTCTCCACGTGACTCCAAAGGCTCCTCTCAAATAACTCATTTCCACTGCTCTCACTCTTGACTTGTGTCCTTCCAACAATGTCCAAGCTTCACTTCCGTACGTTAGAGTTGGTATCACAATACTGTCATGTAGTAAATTTTTCATTTCCATGCTCACTTCCCTGTTTCTTATCACTGCTTTCAAAGAGCCAGCAACCTTTCTTCCCTGCTGTACCCTTTCAAGCACTTCACCCTCCAAACCTCCATCCTTACTCATCACACTACCCAAGTACTTAAACGTACTCACATTTTCCAATTCCTCACCATCCAACCTCGCTGTACATTCACTAACTTCACCTCTCTCAAAGACCATCACTTTACTCTTCCCTACATTCACCTTTAGATTCCGTTTCTTACACACTCTCCCAAACTCATCCACCAAGCCTTGCAGCCCCCCTTCGTCTTCACTCAACAACACAGTATCATCTGCAAACAACAGTACAGGGAGTTTCCAAACACTATCCTCTCTCACCAGGGCCACTCCAACATCCTCTACCCTACCTTGTACCTCTTTTATTACCCCATCCATGTACAGATTGAACAACCATGGAGACATGACACATCCCTGTTTCAAACCAACTTTCAAAGAGAAAAATTCACTTAGTTCACCATCCACACGCACTGCAGCCTTTGCACCATCGTACATACTCTTCACAGCATTCAACAACTTCCCATCTACTCCATATATTCTTAACACTTTCCACAATCCTTGTCTATCCACCCTGTCATATGCTTTCTCCAAATCCATGAAAGCTGCATACAACTTCTTTCCCTTCTCTAGAAACTTTTCCACTAAAGATCTAAGAATGAATATCTGATCTACACAACCTCTTCCCTTCCTAAAGCCTCCCTGTTCTTCTCCAACTAATTTCTCTGTTCTTTCTCTAATTCTGTCTATAAGTATTCTACCATACACTTTTCCTATTATACTAAGAAGACAAATGCCCCTATGATTACCACACACTTCTTTTTCCCCTTTTCCTTTGTACAAGGGAATAATTATACCTGACTTCCAATCCTCCGGGACTCTACCTTCCTCCCAGGCCAATCTCCACATCTTCCACATCCATTC